>NW_027144671.1:0-34112 GCF_026170545.1 Melanerpes formicivorus | reverse complement strand
AGATACAGGCTGCTCCAACCTGCTGTAAAATGCTTGATTTCGAGAGTGAGCGAAACTAATGAAAACATTGTTGGGGGTAAAACCTAAAGGGAAAGACCTAGCACCAAATCCAATTTGCCATCTGATCTAACTTCTGGAGGCAGTCAAAATGAGCCTTCGAATTCTTCCCTACCTTATTCCTGTGCTGAGATACAGGCTGCTCCAACCTGCTGTAAAATGCTTGATTTCGAGAGTGAGCGAAACTAATGAAAACATTGTTGGGGTAAAACCTAAAGGGAAAGACCTAGCACCAAATCCAATTTGCCATCTGATCTAACTTCTGGAGGCAGTCAAAATGAGCCTTAGAATTCTTCCCTACCTTATTCCTGTGCTGAGATACAGGCTGCTCCAACCTGCTGTAAAATGCTTGATTTCGAGAGTGAGCGAAACTAATGAAAACATTGTTGGGGTAAAACCTAAAGGGAAAGACCTAGCACCAAATCCAATTTGCCATCTGATCTAACTTCTGGAGGCAGTCAAAATGAGCCTTCGAATTCTTCCCTACCTTATTCCTGTGCTGAGATACAGGCTGCTCCAACCTGCTGTAAAATGCTTGATTTCGAGAGTGAGCGAAACTAATGAAAACATTGTTGGGGTAAAACCTAAAGGGAAAGACCTAGCACCAAATCCAATTTGCCATCTGATCTAACTTCTGGAGGCAGTCAAAATGAGCCTTAGAATTCTTCCCTACCTTATTCCTGTGCTGAGATACAGGCTGCTCCAACCTGCTGTAAAATGCTTGATTTCGAGAGTGAGCGAAACTAATGAAAACATTGTTGGGGGTAAAACCTAAAGGGAAAGACCTAGCACCAAATCCAATTTGCCATCTGATCTAACTTCTGGAGGCAGTCAAAATGAGCCTTAGAATTCTTCCCTACCTTATTCCTGTGCTGAGATACAGGCTGCTCCAACCTGCTGTAAAATGCTTGATTTCGAGAGTGAGCGAAACTAATGAAAACATTGTTGGGGTAAAAACCTAAAGGGAAAGACCTAGCACCAAATCCAATTTGCCATCTGATCTAACTTCTGGAGGCAGTCAAAATGAGCCTTAGAATTCTTCCCTACCTTATTCCTGTGCTGAGATACAGGCTGCTCCAACCTGCTGTAAAATGCTTGATTTCGAGAGTGAGCGAAACTAATGAAAACATTGTTGGGGTAAAACCTAAAGGGAAAGACCTAGCACCAAATCCAATTTGCCATCTGATCTAACTTCTGGAGGCAGTCAAAATGAGCCTTAGAATTCTTCCCTACCTTATTCCTGTGCTGAGATACAGGCTGCTCCAACCTGCTGTAAAATGCTTGATTTCGAGAGTGAGCGAAACTAATGAAAACATTGTTGGGGTAAAACCTAAAGGGAAAGACCTAGCACCAAATCCAATTTGCCATCTGATCTAACTTCTGGAGGCAGTCAAAATGAGCCTTAGAATTCTTCCCTACCTTATTCCTGTGCTGAGATACAGGCTGCTCCAACCTGCTGTAAAATGCTTGATTTCGAGAGTGAGCGAAACTAATGAAAACATTGTTGGGGTAAAACCTAAAGGGAAAGACCTAGCACCAAATCCAATTTGCCATCTGATCTAACTTCTGGAGGCAGTCAAAATGAGCCTTAGAATTCTTCCCTACCTTATTCCTGTGCTGAGATACAGGCTGCTCCAACCTGCTGTAAAATGCTTGATTTCGAGAGTGAGCGAAACTAATGAAAACATTGTTGGGGTAAAACCTAAAGGGAAAGACCTAGCACCAAATCCAATTTGCCATCTGATCTAACTTCTGGAGGCAGTCAAAATGAGCCTTAGAATTCTTCCCTACCTTATTCCTGTGCTGAGATACAGGCTGCTCCAACCTGCTGTAAAATGCTTGATTTCGAGAGTGAGCGAAACTAATGAAAACATTGTTGGGGTAAAACCTAAAGGGAAAGACCTAGCACCAAATCCAATTTGCCATCTGATCTAACTTCTGGAGGCAGTCAAAATGAGCCTTAGAATTCTTCCCTACCTTATTCCTGTGCTGAGATACAGGCTGCTCCAACCTGCTGTAAAATGCTTGATTTCGAGAGTGAGCGAAACTAATGAAAACATTGTTGGGGTAAAACCTAAAGGGAAAGACCTAGCACCAAATCCAATTTGCCATCTGATCTAACTTCTGGAGGCAGTCAAAATGAGCCTTAGAATTCTTCCCTACCTTATTCCTGTGCTGAGATACAGGCTGCTCCAACCTGCTGTAAAATGCTTGATTTCGAGAGTGAGCGAAACTAATGAAAACATTGTTGGGGTAAAACCTAAAGGGAAAGAACCTAGCACCAAATCCAATTTGCCATCTGATCTAACTTCTGGAGGCAGTCAAAATGAGCCTTAGAATTCTTCCCTACCTTATTCCTGTGCTGAGATACAGGCTGCTCCAACCTGCTGTAAAAATGCTTGATTTCGAGAGTGAGCGAAACTAATGAAAACATTGTTGGGGTAAAACCTAAAGGGAAAGACCTAGCACCAAATCCAATTTGCCATCTGATCTAACTTCTGGAGGCAGTCAAAATGAGCCTTAGAATTCTTCCCTCCCTTATTCCTGTGCTGAGATACAGGCTGCTCCAACCTGCTGTAAAATGCTTGATTTCGAGAGTGAGCGAAACTAATGAAAACATTGTTGGGGTAAAACCTAAAGGGAAAGACCTAGCACCAAATCCAATTTGCCATCTGATCTAACTTCTGGAGGCAGTCAAAATGAGCCTTAGAATTCTTCCCTACCTTATTCCTGTGCTGAGATACAGGCTGCTCCAACCTGCTGTAAAATGCTTGATTTCGAGAGTGAGCGAAACTAATGAAAACATTGTTGGGGTAAAACCTAAAGGGAAAGACCTAGCACCAAATCCAATTTGCCATCTGATCTAACTTCTGGAGGCAGTCAAAATGAGCCTTAGAATTCTTCCCTACCTTATTCCTGTGCTGAGATACAGGCTGCTCCAACCTGCTGTAAAATGCTTGATTTCGAGAGTGAGCGAAACTAATGAAAAACATTGTTGGGGTAAAACCTAAAGGGAAAGACCTAGCACCAAATCCAATTTGCCATCTGATCTAACTTCTGGAGGCAGTCAAAATGAGCCTTAGAATTCTTCCCCTACCTTATTCCTGTGCTGAGATACAGGCTGCTCCAACCTGCTGTAAAATGCTTGATTTCGAGAGTGAGCGAAACTAATGAAAACATTGTTGGGGTAAAACCTAAAGGGAAAGACCTAGCACCAAATCCAATTTGCCATCTGATCTAACTTCTGGAGGCAGTCAAAATGAGCCTTAGAATTCTTCCCTACCTTATTCCTGTGCTGAGATACAGGCTGCTCCAACCTGCTGTAAAATGCTTGATTTCGAGAGTGAGCGAAACTAATGAAAACATTGTTGGGGTAAAACCTAAAGGGAAAGACCTAGCACCAAATCCAATTTGCCATCTGATCTAACTTCTGGAGGCAGTCAAAATGAGCCTTAGAATTCTTCCCTACCTTATTCCTGTGCTGAGATACAGGCTGCTCCAACCTGCTGTAAAATGCTTGATTTCGAGAGTGAGCGAAACTAATGAAAAACATTGTTGGGGTAAAACCTAAAGGGAAAGACCTAGCACCAAATCCAATTTGCCATCTGATCTAACTTCTGGAGGCAGTCAAAATGAGCCTTAGAATTCTTCCCTACCTTATTCCTGTGCTGAGATACAGGCTGCTCCAACCTGCTGTAAAATGCTTGATTTCGAGAGTGAGCGAAACTAATGAAAACATTGTTGGGGTAAAACCTAAAGGGAAAGACCTAGCACCAAATCCAATTTGCCATCTGATCTAACTTCTGGAGGCAGTCAAAATGAGCCTTAGAATTCTTCCCTACCTTATTCCTGTGCTGAGATACAGGCTGCTCCAACCTGCTGTAAAATGCTTGATTTCGAGAGTGAGCGAAACTAATGAAAACATTGTTGGGGGTAAAACCTAAAGGGAAAGACCTAGCACCAAATCCAATTTGCCATCTGATCTAACTTCTGGAGGCAGTCAAAATGAGCCTTAGAATTCTTCCCTACCTTATTCCTGTGCTGAGATACAGGCTGCTCCAACCTGCTGTAAAATGCTTGATTTCGAGAGTGAGCGAAACTAATGAAAACATTGTTGGGGTAAAACCTAAAGGGAAAGACCTAGCACCAAATCCAATTTGCCATCTGATCTAACTTCTGGAGGCAGTCAAAATGAGCCTTAGAATTCTTCCCTACCTTATTCCTGTGCTGAGATACAGGCTGCTCCAACCTGCTGTAAAATGCTTGATTTCGAGAGTGAGCGAAACTAATGAAAACATTGTTGGGGTAAAACCTAAAGGGAAAGACCTAGCACCAAATCCAATTTGCCATCTGATCTAACTTCTGGAGGCAGTCAAAATGAGCCTTAGAATTCTTCCCTACCTTATTCCTGTGCTGAGATACAGGCTGCTCCAACCTGCTGTAAAATGCTTGATTTCGAGAGTGAGCGAAACTAATGAAAACATTGTTGGGGTAAAACCTAAAGGGAAAGACCTAGCACCAAATCCAATTTGCCATCTGATCTAACTTCTGGAGGCAGTCAAAATGAGCCTTAGAATTCTTCCCTACCTTATTCCTGTGCTGAGATACAGGCTGCTCCAACCTGCTGTAAAATGCTTGATTTCGAGAGTGAGCGAAACTAATGAAAACATTGTTGGGGTAAAACCTAAAGGGAAAGACCTAGCACCAAATCCAATTTGCCATCTGATCTAACTTCTGGAGGCAGTCAAAATGAGCCTTAGAATTCTTCCCTACCTTATTCCTGTGCTGAGATACAGGCTGCTCCAACCTGCTGTAAAATGCTTGATTTCGAGAGTGAGCGAAACTAATGAAAACATTGTTGGGGTAAAACCTAAAGGGAAAGACCTAGCACCAAATCCAATTTGCCATCTGATCTAACTTCTGGAGGCAGTCAAAATGAGCCTTAGAATTCTTCCCTACCTTATTCCTGTGCTGAGATACAGGCTGCTCCAACCTGCTGTAAAATGCTTGATTTCGAGAGTGAGCGAAACTAATGAAAACATTGTTGGGGTAAAACCTAAAGGGAAAGACCTAGCACCAAATCCAATTTGCCATCTGATCTAACTTCTGGAGGCAGTCAAAATGAGCCTTAGAATTCTTCCCTACCTTATTCCTGTGCTGAGATACAGGCTGCTCCAACCTGCTGTAAAATGCTTGATTTCGAGAGTGAGCGAAACTAATGAAAACATTGTTGGGGTAAAACCTAAAGGGAAAGACCTAGCACCAAATCCAATTTGCCATCTGATCTAACTTCTGGAGGCAGTCAAAATGAGCCTTAGAATTCTTCCCTACCTTATTCCTGTGCTGAGATACAGGCTGCTCCAACCTGCTGTAAAATGCTTGATTTCGAGAGTGAGCGAAACTAATGAAAACATTGTTGGGGTAAAACCTAAAGGGAAAGACCTAGCACCAAATCCAATTTGCCATCTGATCTAACTTCTGGAGGCAGTCAAAATGAGCCTTAGAATTCTTCCCTACCTTATTCCTGTGCTGAGATACAGGCTGCTCCAACCTGCTGTAAAATGCTTGATTTCGAGAGTGAGCGAAACTAATGAAAACATTGTTGGGGTAAAACCTAAAGGGAAAGACCTAGCACCAAATCCAATTTGCCATCTGATCTAACTTCTGGAGGCAGTCAAAATGAGCCTTAGAATTCTTCCCTACCTTATTCCTGTGCTGAGATACAGGCTGCTCCAACCTGCTGTAAAATGCTTGATTTCGAGAGTGAGCGAAACTAATGAAAACATTGTTGGGGTAAAACCTAAAGGGAAAGACCTAGCACCAAATCCAATTTGCCATCTGATCTAACTTCTGGAGGCAGTCAAAATGAGCCTTAGAATTCTTCCCTACCTTATTCCTGTGCTGAGATACAGGCTGCTCCAACCTGCTGTAAAATGCTTGATTTCGAGAGTGAGCGAAACTAATGAAAACATTGTTGGGGTAAAACCTAAAGGGAAAGACCTAGCACCAAATCCAATTTGCCATCTGATCTAACTTCTGGAGGCAGTCAAAATGAGCCTTAGAATTCTTCCCTACCTTATTCCTGTGCTGAGATACAGGCTGCTCCAACCTGCTGTAAAATGCTTGATTTCGAGAGTGAGCGAAACTAATGAAAACATTGTTGGGGTAAAACCTAAAGGGAAAGACCTAGCACCAAATCCAATTTGCCATCTGATCTAACTTCTGGAGGCAGTCAAAATGAGCCTTAGAATTCTTCCCTCCCTTATTCCTGTGCTGAGATACAGGCTGCTCCAACCTGCTGTAAAATGCTTGATTTCGAGAGTGAGCGAAACTAATGAAAACATTGTTGGGGTAAAACCTAAAGGGAAAGACCTAGCACCAAATCCAATTTGCCATCTGATCTAACTTCTGGAGGCAGTCAAAATGAGCCTTAGAATTCTTCCCTCCCTTATTCCTGTGCTGAGATACAGGCTGCTCCAACCTGCTGTAAAATGCTTGATTTCGAGAGTGAGCGAAACTAATGAAAACATTGTTGGGGTAAAACCTAAAGGGAAAGACCTAGCACCAAATCCAATTTGCCATCTGATCTAACTTCTGGAGGCAGTCAAAATGAGCCTTAGAATTCTTCCCCTCCCTTATTCCTGTGCTGAGATACAGGCTGCTCCAACCTGCTGTAAAATGCTTGATTTCGAGAGTGAGCAAAACTAATGAAAACATTGTTGGGGTAAAACCTAAAGGGAAAGACCTAGCACCAAATCCAATTTGCCATCTGATCTAACTTCTGGAGGCAGTCAAAATGAGCCTTAGAATTCTTCCCTACCTTATTCCTGTGCTGAGATACAGGCTGCTCCAACCTGCTGTAAAATGCTTGATTTCGAGAGTGAGCGAAACTAATGAAAACATTGTTGGGGTAAAACCTAAAGGGAAAGACCTAGCACCAAATCCAATTTGCCATCTGATCTAACTTCTGGAGGCAGTCAAAATGATCCTTAGAATTCTTCCCTACCTTATTCCTGTGCTGAGATACAGGCTGCTCCAACCTGCTGTAAAATGCTTGATTTCGAGAGTGAGCGAAACTAATGAAAACATTGTTGGGGTAAAACCTAAAGGGAAAGACCTAGCACCAAATCCAATTTGCCATCTGATCTAACTTCTGGAGGCAGTCAAAATGAGCCTTAGAATTCTTCCCTACCTTATTCCTGTGCTGAGATACAGGCTGCTCCAACCTGCTGTAAAATGCTTGATTTCGAGAGTGAGCGAAACTAATGAAAACATTGTTGGGGTAAAACCTAAAGGGAAAGACCTAGCACCAAATCCAATTTGCCATCTGATCTAACTTCTGGAGGCAGTCAAAATGAGCCTTAGAATTCTTCCCTACCTTATTCCTGTGCTGAGATACAGGCTGCTCCAACCTGCTGTAAAATGCTTGATTTCGAGAGTGAGCGAAACTAATGAAAACATTGTTGGGGTAAAACCTAAAGGGAAAGACCTAGCACCAAATCCAATTTGCCATCTGATCTAACTTCTGGAGGCAGTCAAAATGAGCCTTAGAATTCTTCCCTACCTTATTCCTGTGCTGAGATACAGGCTGCTCCAACCTGCTGTAAAATGCTTGATTTCGAGAGTGAGCGAAACTAATGAAAACATTGTTGGGGTAAAACCTAAAGGGAAAGACCTAGCACCAAATCCAATTTGCCATCTGATCTAACTTCTGGAGGCAGTCAAAATGAGCCTTAGAATTCTTCCCTACCTTATTCCTGTGCTGAGATACAGGCTGCTCCAACCTGCTGTAAAATGCTTGATTTCGAGAGTGAGCGAAACTAATGAAAACATTGTTGGGGTAAAACCTAAAGGGAAAGACCTAGCACCAAATCCAATTTGCCATCTGATCTAACTTCTGGAGGCAGTCAAAATGAGCCTTAGAATTCTTCCCTACCTTATTCCTGTGCTGAGATACAGGCTGCTCCAACCTGCTGTAAAATGCTTGATTTCGAGAGTGAGCGAAACTAATGAAAACATTGTTGGGGTAAAACCTAAAGGGAAAGACCTAGCACCAAATCCAATTTGCCATCTGATCTAACTTCTGGAGGCAGTCAAAATGAGCCTTAGAATTCTTCCCTACCTTATTCCTGTGCTGAGATACAGGCTGCTCCAACCTGCTGTAAAATGCTTGATTTCGAGAGTGAGCGAAACTAATGAAAACATTGTTGGGGTAAAACCTAAAGGGAAAGACCTAGCACCAAATCCAATTTGCCATCTGATCTAACTTCTGGAGGCAGTCAAAATGAGCCTTAGAATTCTTCCCTACCTTATTCCTGTGCTGAGATACAGGCTGCTCCAACCTGCTGTAAAATGCTTGATTTCGAGAGTGAGCGAAACTAATGAAAACATTGTTGGGGTAAAACCTAAAGGGAAAGACCTAGCACCAAATCCAATTTGCCATCTGATCTAACTTCTGGAGGCAGTCAAAATGAGCCTTAGAATTCTTCCCTACCTTATTCCTGTGCTGAGATACAGGCTGCTCCAACCTGCTGTAAAATGCTTGATTTCGAGAGTGAGCGAAACTAATGAAAACATTGTTGGGGTAAAACCTAAAGGGAAAGACCTAGCACCAAATCCAATTTGCCATCTGATCTAACTTCTGGAGGCAGTCAAAATGAGCCTTAGAATTCTTCCCTACCTTATTCCTGTGCTGAGATACAGGCTGCTCCAACCTGCTGTAAAATGCTTGATTTCGAGAGTGAGCGAAACTAATGAAAACATTGTTGGGGTAAAACCTAAAGGGAAAGACCTAGCACCAAATCCAATTTGCCATCTGATCTAACTTCTGGAGGCAGTCAAAATGAGCCTTAGAATTCTTCCCTACCTTATTCCTGTGCTGAGATACAGGCTGCTCCAACCTGCTGTAAAATGCTTGATTTCGAGAGTGAGCGAAACTAATGAAAACATTGTTGGGGTAAAACCTAAAGGGAAAGACCTAGCACCAAATCCAATTTGCCATCTGATCTAACTTCTGGAGGCAGTCAAAATGAGCCTTAGAATTCTTCCCTACCTTATTCCTGTGCTGAGATACAGGCTGCTCCAACCTGCTGTAAAATGCTTGATTTCGAGAGTGAGCGAAACTAATGAAAACATTGTTGGGGTAAAACCTAAAGGGAAAGACCTAGCACCAAATCCAATTTGCCATCTGATCTAACTTCTGGAGGCAGTCAAAATGAGCCTTAGAATTCTTCCCTACCTTATTCCTGTGCTGAGATACAGGCTGCTCCAACCTGCTGTAAAATGCTTGATTTCGAGAGTGAGCGAAACTAATGAAAACATTGTTGGGGTAAAACCTAAAGGGAAAGACCTAGCACCAAATCCAATTTGCCATCTGATCTAACTTCTGGAGGCAGTCAAAATGAGCCTTAGAATTCTTCCCTACCTTATTCCTGTGCTGAGATACAGGCTGCTCCAACCTGCTGTAAAATGCTTGATTTCGAGAGTGAGCGAAACTAATGAAAACATTGTTGGGGTAAAACCTAAAGGGAAAGACCTAGCACCAAATCCAATTTGCCATCTGATCTAACTTCTGGAGGCAGTCAAAATGAGCCTTAGAATTCTTCCCTACCTTATTCCTGTGCTGAGATACAGGCTGCTCCAACCTGCTGTAAAATGCTTGATTTCGAGAGTGAGCGAAACTAATGAAAACATTGTTGGGGTAAAACCTAAAGGGAAAGACCTAGCACCAAATCCAATTTGCCATCTGATCTAACTTCTGGAGGCAGTCAAAATGAGCCTTTGAATTCTTCCCTACCTTATTCCTGTGCTGAGATACAGGCTGCTCCAACCTGCTGTAAAATGCTTGATTTTGAGAGTGAGCGAAACTAATGAAAACATTGTTGGGGTAAAACCTAAAGGGAAAGACCTAGCACCAAATCCAATTTGCCATCTGATCTAACTTCTGGAGGCAGTCAAAATGAGCCTTAGAATTCTTCCCTACCTTATTCCTGTGCTGAGATACAGGCTGCTCCAACCTGCTGTAAAATGCTTGATTTCGAGAGTGAGCGAAACTAATGAAAACATTGTTGGGGTAAAACCTAAAGGGAAAGACCTAGCACCAAATCCAATTTGCCATCTGATCTAACTTCTGGAGGCAGTCAAAATGAGCCTTAGAATTCTTCCCTACCTTATTCCTGTGCTGAGATACAGGCTGCTCCAACCTGCTGTAAAATGCTTGATTTCGAGAGTGAGCGAAACTAATGAAAACATTGTTGGGGTAAAACCTAAAGGGAAAGACCTAGCACCAAATCCAATTTGCCATCTGATCTAACTTCTGGAGGCAGTCAAAATGAGCCTTAGAATTCTTCCCTACCTTATTCCTGTGCTGAGATACAGGCTGCTCCAACCTGCTGTAAAATGCTTGATTTCGAGAGTGAGCGAAACTAATGAAAACATTGTTGGGGTAAAACCTAAAGGGAAAGACCTAGCACCAAATCCAATTTGCCATCTGATCTAACTTCTGGAGGCAGTCAAAATGAGCCTTAGAATTCTTCCCTACCTTATTCCTGTGCTGAGATACAGGCTGCTCCAACCTGCTGTAAAATGCTTGATTTCGAGAGTGAGCGAAACTAATGAAAACATTGTTGGGGTAAAACCTAAAGGGAAAGACCTAGCACCAAATCCAATTTGCCATCTGATCTAACTTCTGGAGGCAGTCAAAATGAGCCTTAGAATTCTTCCCTACCTTATTCCTGTGCTGAGATACAGGCTGCTCCAACCTGCTGTAAAATGCTTGATTTCGAGAGTGAGCGAAACTAATGAAAACATTGTTGGGGTAAAACCTAAAGGGAAAGACCTAGCACCAAATCCAATTTGCCATCTGATCTAACTTCTGGAGGCAGTCAAAATGAGCCTTAGAATTCTTCCCTACCTTATTCCTGTGCTGAGATACAGGCTGCTCCAACCTGCTGTAAAATGCTTGATTTCGAGAGTGAGCGAAACTAATGAAAACATTGTTGGGGTAAAACCTAAAGGGAAAGACCTAGCACCAAATCCAATTTGCCATCTGATCTAACTTCTGGAGGCAGTCAAAATGAGCCTTAGAATTCTTCCCTACCTTATTCCTGTGCTGAGATACAGGCTGCTCCAACCTGCTGTAAAATGCTTGATTTCGAGAGTGAGCGAAACTAATGAAAACATTGTTGGGGTAAAACCTAAAGGGAAAGACCTAGCACCAAATCCAATTTGCCATCTGATCTAACTTCTGGAGGCAGTCAAAATGAGCCTTAGAATTCTTCCCTACCTTATTCCTGTGCTGAGATACAGGCTGCTCCAACCTGCTGTAAAATGCTTGATTTCGAGAGTGAGCGAAACTAATGAAAACATTGTTGGGGTAAAACCTAAAGGGAAAGACCTAGCACCAAATCCAATTTGCCATCTGATCTAACTTCTGGAGGCAGTCAAAATGAGCCTTAGAATTCTTCCCTACCTTATTCCTGTGCTGAGATACAGGCTGCTCCAACCTGCTGTAAAATGCTTGATTTCGAGAGTGAGCGAAACTAATGAAAACATTGTTGGGGTAAAACCTAAAGGGAAAGACCTAGCACCAAATCCAATTTGCCATCTGATCTAACTTCTGGAGGCAGTCAAAATGAGCCTTAGAATTCTTCCCTACCTTATTCCTGTGCTGAGATACAGGCTGCTCCAACCTGCTGTAAAATGCTTGATTTCGAGAGTGAGCGAAACTAATGAAAACATTGTTGGGGTAAAACCTAAAGGGAAAGACCTAGCACCAAATCCAATTTGCCATCTGATCTAACTTCTGGAGGCAGTCAAAATGAGCCTTAGAATTCTTCCCTACCTTATTCCTGTGCTGAGATACAGGCTGCTCCAACCTGCTGTAAAATGCTTGATTTCGAGAGTGAGCGAAACTAATGAAAACATTGTTGGGGTAAAACCTAAAGGGAAAGACCTAGCACCAAATCCAATTTGCCATCTGATCTAACTTCTGGAGGCAGTCAAAATGAGCCTTAGAATTCTTCCCTACCTTATTCCTGTGCTGAGATACAGGCTGCTCCAACCTGCTGTAAAATGCTTGATTTCGAGAGTGAGCGAAACTAATGAAAACATTGTTGGGGTAAAACCTAAAGGGAAAGACCTAGCACCAAATCCAATTTGCCATCTGATCTAACTTCTGGAGGCAGTCAAAATGAGCCTTAGAATTCTTCCCTACCTTATTCCTGTGCTGAGATACAGGCTGCTCCAACCTGCTGTAAAATGCTTGATTTCGAGAGTGAGCGAAACTAATGAAAACATTGTTGGGGTAAAACCTAAAGGGAAAGACCTAGCACCAAATCCAATTTGCCATCTGATCTAACTTCTGGAGGCAGTCAAAATGAGCCTTAGAATTCTTCCCTACCTTATTCCTGTGCTGAGATACAGGCTGCTCCAACCTGCTGTAAAATGCTTGATTTCGAGAGTGAGCGAAACTAATGAAAACATTGTTGGGGTAAAACCTAAAGGGAAAGACCTAGCACCAAATCCAATTTGCCATCTGATCTAATTTCTGGAGGCAGTCAAAATGAGCCTTAGAATTCTTCCCTACCTTATTCCTGTGCTGAGATACAGGCTGCTCCAACCTGCTGTAAAATGCTTGATTTCGAGAGTGAGCGAAACTAATGAAAACATTGTTGGGGTAAAACCTAAAGGGAAAGACCTAGCACCAAATCCAATTTGCCATCTGATCTAACTTCTGGAGGCAGTCAAAATGAGCCTTAGAATTCTTCCCTACCTTATTCCTGTGCTGAGATACAGGCTGCTCCAACCTGCTGTAAAATGCTTGATTTCGAGAGTGAGCGAAACTAATGAAAACATTGTTGGGGTAAAACCTAAAGGGAAAGACCTAGCACCAAATCCAATTTGCCATCTGATCTAACTTCTGGAGGCAGTCAAAATGAGCCTTAGAATTCTTCCCTACCTTATTCCTGTGCTGAGATACAGGCTGCTCCAACCTGCTGTAAAATGCTTGATTTCGAGAGTGAGCGAAACTAATGAAAACATTGTTGGGGTAAAACCTAAAGGGAAAGACCTAGCACCAAATCCAATTTGCCATCTGATCTAACTTCTGGAGGCAGTCAAAATGAGCCTTAGAATTCTTCCCTACCTTATTCCTGTGCTGAGATACAGGCTGCTCCAACCTGCTGTAAAATGCTTGATTTCGAGAGTGAGCGAAACTAATGAAAACATTGTTGGGGTAAAACCTAAAGGGAAAGACCTAGCACCAAATCCAATTTGCCATCTGATCTAACTTCTGGAGGCAGTCAAAATGAGCCTTAGAATTCTTCCCTACCTTATTCCTGTGCTGAGATACAGGCTGCTCCAACCTGCTGTAAAATGCTTGATTTCGAGAGTGAGCGAAACTAATGAAAACATTGTTGGGGTAAAACCTAAAGGGAAAGACCTAGCACCAAATCCAATTTGCCATCTGATCTAACTTCTGGAGGCAGTCAAAATGAGCCTTAGAATTCTTCCCTACCTTATTCCTGTGCTGAGATACAGGCTGCTCCAACCTGCTGTAAAATGCTTGATTTCGAGAGTGAGCGAAACTAATGAAAACATTGTTGGGGTAAAACCTAAAGGGAAAGACCTAGCACCAAATCCAATTTGCCATCTGATCTAACTTCTGGAGGCAGTCAAAATGAGCCTTAGAATTCTTCCCTACCTTATTCCTGTGCTGAGATACAGGCTGCTCCAACCTGCTGTAAAATGCTTGATTTCGAGAGTGAGCGAAACTAATGAAAACATTGTTGGGGTAAAACCTAAAGGGAAAGACCTAGCACCAAATCCAATTTGCCATCTGATCTAACTTCTGGAGGCAGTCAAAATGATCCTTAGAATTCTTCCCTACCTTATTCCTGTGCTGAGATACAGGCTGCTCCAACCTGCTGTAAAATGCTTGATTTCGAGAGTGAGCGAAACTAATGAAAACATTGTTGGGGTAAAACCTAAAGGGAAAGACCTAGCACCAAATCCAATTTGCCATCTGATCTAACTTCTGGAGGCAGTCAAAATGAGCCTTAGAATTCTTCCCTACCTTATTCCTGTGCTGAGATACAGGCTGCTCCAACCTGCTGTAAAATGCTTGATTTCGAGAGTGAGCGAAACTAATGAAAACATTGTTGGGGTAAAACCTAAAGGGAAAGACCTAGCACCAAATCCAATTTGCCATCTGATCTAACTTCTGGAGGCAGTCAAAATGAGCCTTAGAATTCTTCCCTACCTTATTCCTGTGCTGAGATACAGGCTGCTCCAACCTGCTGTAAAATGCTTGATTTCGAGAGTGAGCGAAACTAATGAAAACATTGTTGGGGTAAAACCTAAAGGGAAAGACCTAGCACCAAATCCAATTTGCCATCTGATCTAACTTCTGGAGGCAGTCAAAATGAGCCTTAGAATTCTTCCCTACCTTATTCCTGTGCTGAGATACAGGCTGCTCCAACCTGCTGTAAAATGCTTGATTTCGAGAGTGAGCGAAACTAATGAAAACATTGTTGGGGTAAAACCTAAAGGGAAAGACCTAGCACCAAATCCAATTTGCCATCTGATCTAACTTCTGGAGGCAGTCAAAATGAGCCTTAGAATTCTTCCCTACCTTATTCCTGTGCTGAGATACAGGCTGCTCCAACCTGCTGTAAAATGCTTGATTTCGAGAGTGAGCGAAACTAATGAAAACATTGTTGGGGTAAAACCTAAAGGGAAAGACCTAGCACCAAATCCAATTTGCCATCTGATCTAACTTCTGGAGGCAGTCAAAATGAGCCTTAGAATTCTTCCCTACCTTATTCCTGTGCTGAGATACAGGCTGCTCCAACCTGCTGTAAAATGCTTGATTTCGAGAGTGAGCGAAACTAATGAAAACATTGTTGGGGTAAAACCTAAAGGGAAAGACCTAGCACCAAATCCAATTTGCCATCTGATCTAACTTCTGGAGGCAGTCAAAATGAGCCTTAGAATTCTTCCCTACCTTATTCCTGTGCTGAGATACAGGCTGCTCCAACCTGCTGTAAAATGCTTGATTTCGAGAGTGAGCAAAACTAATGAAAACATTGTTGGGGTAAAACCTAAAGGGAAAGACCTAGCACCAAATCCAATTTGCCATCTGATCTAACTTCTGGAGGCAGTCAAAATGAGCCTTAGAATTCTTCCCTACCTTATTCCTGTGCTGAGATACAGGCTGCTCCAACCTGCTGTAAAATGCTTGATTTCGAGAGTGAGCGAAACTAATGAAAACATTGTTGGGGTAAAACCTAAAGGGAAAGACCTAGCACCAAATCCAATTTGCCATCTGATCTAACTTCTGGAGGCAGTCAAAATGATCCTTAGAATTCTTCCCTACCTTATTCCTGTGCTGAGATACAGGCTGCTCCAACCTGCTGTAAAATGCTTGATTTCGAGAGTGAGCGAAACTAATGAAAACATTGTTGGGGTAAAACCTAAAGGGAAAGACCTAGCACCAAATCCAATTTGCCATCTGATCTAACTTCTGGAGGCAGTCAAAATGAGCCTTAGAATTCTTCCCTACCTTATTCCTGTGCTGAGATACAGGCTGCTCCAACCTGCTGTAAAATGCTTGATTTCGAGAGTGAGCGAAACTAATGAAAACATTGTTGGGGTAAAACCTAAAGGGAAAGACCTAGCACCAAATCCAATTTGCCATCTGATCTAACTTCTGGAGGCAGTCAAAATGAGCCTTAGAATTCTTCCCTACCTTATTCCTGTGCTGAGATACAGGCTGCTCCAACCTGCTGTAAAATGCTTGATTTCGAGAGTGAGCGAAACTAATGAAAACATTGTTGGGGTAAACCCTAAAGGGAAAGACCTAGCACCAAATCCAATTTGCCATCTGATCTAACTTCTGGAGGCAGTCAAAATGATCCTTAGAATTCTTCCCTACCTTATTCCTGTGCTGAGATACAGGCTGCTCCAACCTGCTGTAAAATGCTTGATTTCGAGAGTGAGCGAAACTAATGAAAACATTGTTGGGGTAAAACCTAAAGGGAAAGACCTAGCACCAAATCCAATTTGCCATCTGATCTAACTTCTGGAGGCAGTCAAAATGAGCCTTAGAATTCTTCCCTACCTTATTCCTGTGCTGAGATACAGGCTGCTCCAACCTGCTGTAAAATGCTTGATTTCGAGAGTGAGCGAAACTAATGAAAACATTGTTGGGGTAAAACCTAAAGGGAAAGACCTAGCACCAAATCCAATTTGCCATCTGATCTAACTTCTGGAGGCAGTCAAAATGAGCCTTAGAATTCTTCCCTACCTTATTCCTGTGCTGAGATACAGGCTGCTCCAACCTGCTGTAAAATGCTTGATTTCGAGAGTGAGCGAAACTAATGAAAACATTGTTGGGGTAAAACCTAAAGGGAAAGACCTAGCACCAAATCCAATTTGCCATCTGATCTAACTTCTGGAGGCAGTCAAAATGAGCCTTAGAATTCTTCCCTACCTTATTCCTGTGCTGAGATACAGGCTGCTCCAACCTGCTGTAAAATGCTTGATTTCGAGAGTGAGCAAAACTAATGAAAACATTGTTGGGGTAAAACCTAAAGGGAAAGACCTAGCACCAAATCCAATTTGCCATCTGATCTAACTTCTGGAGGCAGTCAAAATGAGCCTTAGAATTCTTCCCTACCTTATTCCTGTGCTGAGATACAGGCTGCTCCAACCTGCTGTAAAATGCTTGATTTCGAGAGTGAGCAAAACTAATGAAAACATTGTTGGGGTAAAACCTAAAGGGAAAGACCTAGCACCAAATCCAATTTGCCATCTGATCTAACTTCTGGAGGCAGTCAAAATGAGCCTTAGAATTCTTCCCTACCTTATTCCTGTGCTGAGATACAGGCTGCTCCAACCTGCTGTAAAATGCTTGATTTCGAGAGTGAGCGAAACTAATGAAAACATTGTTGGGGTAAAACCTAAAGGGAAAGACCTAGCACCAAATCCAATTTGCCATCTGATCTAACTTCTGGAGGCAGTCAAAATGAGCCTTAAAATTCTTCCCTACCTTATTCCTGTGCTGAGATACAGGCTGCTCCAACCTGCTGTAAAATGCTTGATTTCGAGAGTGAGCGAAACTAATGAAAACATTGTTGGGGTAAAACCTAAAGGGAAAGACCTAGCACCAAATCCAATTTGCCATCTGATCTAACTTCTGGAGGCAGTCAAAATGAGCCTTAGAATTCTTCCCTACCTTATTCCTGTGCTGAGATACAGGCTGCTCCAACCTGCTGTAAAATGCTTGATTTCGAGAGTGAGCGAAACTAATGAAAACATTGTTGGGGTAAAACCTAAAGGGAAAGACCTAGCACCAAATCCAATTTGCCATCTGATCTAACTTCTGGAGGCAGTCAAAATGAGCCTTAGAATTCTTCCCTCCCTTATTCCTGTGCTGAGATACAGGCTGCTCCAACCTGCTGTAAAATGCTTGATTTCGAGAGTGAGCGAAACTAATGAAAACATTGTTGGGGTAAAACCTAAAGGGAAAGACCTAGCACCAAATCCAATTTGCCATCTGATCTAACTTCTGGAGGCAGTCAAAATGAGCCTTAGAATTCTTCCCTACCTTATTCCTGTGCTGAGATACAGGCTGCTCCAACCTGCTGTAAAATGCTTGATTTCGAGAGTGAGCGAAACTAATGAAAACATTGTTGGGGTAAAACCTAAAGGGAAAGACCTAGCACCAAATCCAATTTGCCATCTGATCTAACTTCTGGAGGCAGTCAAAATGAGCCTTAGAATTCTTCCCTACCTTATTCCTGTGCTGAGATACAGGCTGCTCCAACCTGCTGTAAAATGCTTGATTTCGAGAGTGAGCGAAACTAATGAAAACATTGTTGGGGTAAAACCTAAAGGGAAAGACCTAGCACCAAATCCAATTTGCCATCTGATCTAACTTCTGGAGGCAGTCAAAATGAGCATTTGAATTCTTCCCTACCTTATTCCTGTGCTGAGATACAGGCTGCTCCAACCTGCTGTAAAATGCTTGATTTCGAGAGTGAGCGAAACTAATGAAAACATTGTTGGGGTAAAACCTAAAGGGAAAGACCTAGCACCAAATCCAATTTGCCATCTGATCTAACTTCTGGAGGCAGTCAAAATGAGCCTTAGAATTCTTCCCTACCTTATTCCTGTGCTGAGATACAGGCTGCTCCAACCTGCTGTAAAATGCTTGATTTCGAGAGTGAGCGAAACTAATGAAAATATTGTTGGGGTAAACCCTAAAGGGAAAGACCTAGCACCAAATCCAATTTGCCATCTGATCTAACTTCTGGAGGCAGTCAAAATGATCCTCAGAATTCTTCCCTACCTTATTCCTGTGCTGAGATACAGGCTGCTCCAACCTGCTGTAAAATGCTTGATTTCGAGAGTGAGCGAAACTAATGAAAACATTGTTGGGGTAAAACCTAAAGGGAAAGACCTAGCACCAAATCCAATTTGCCACTGGATCTAACTTCTGGAGGCAGTCAAAATGAGCCTTAGAATTCTTCCCTACCTTATTCCTGTGCTGAGATACAGGCTGCTCCAACCTGCTGTAAAATGCTTGATTTCGAGAGTGAGCGAAACTAATGAAACCATTGTTGGGGTAAAACCTAAAGGGAAAGACCTAGCACCAAATCCAATTTGCCATCTGATCTAACTTCTGGAGGCAGTCAAAATGAGCCTTAGAATTCTTCCCTACCTTATTCCTGTGCTGAGATACAGGCTGCTCCAACCTGCTGTAAAATGCTTGATTTCGAGAGTGAGCGAAACTAATGAAAACATTGTTGGGGTAAAACCTAAAGGGAAAGACCTAGCACCAAATCCAATTTGCCATCTGATCTAACTTCTGGAGGCAGTCAAAATGAGCCTTAGAATTCTTCCCTACCTTATTCCTGTGCTGAGATACAGGCTGCTCCAACCTGCTGTAAAATGCTTGATTTCGAGAGTGAGCGAAACTAATGAAAACATTGTTGGGGTAAAACCTAAAGGGAAAGACCTAGCACCAAATCCAATTTGCCATCTGATCTAACTTCTGGAGGCAGTCAAAATGAGCATTTGAATTCTTCCCTACCTTATTCCTGTGCTGAGATACAGGCTGCTCCAACCTGCTGTAAAATGCTTGATTTCGAGAGTGAGCGAAACTAATGAAAACATTGTTGGGGTAAAACCTAAAGGGAAAGACCTAGCACCAAATCCAATTTGCCATCTGATCTAACTTCTGGAGGCAGTCAAAATGAGCCTTAGAATTCTTCCCTACCTTATTCCTGTGCTGAGATACAGGCTGCTCCAACCTGCTGTAAAATGCTTGATTTCGAGAGTGAGCGAAACTAATGAAAACATTGTTGGGGTAAACCCTAAAGGGAAAGACCTAGCACCAAATCCAATTTGCCATCTGATCTAACTTCTGGAGGCAGTCAAAATGATCCTCAGAATTCTTCCCTACCTTATTCCTGTGCTGAGATACAGGCTGCTCCAACCTGCTGTAAAATGCTTGATTTCGAGAGTGAGCGAAACTAATGAAAACATTGTTGGGGTAAAACCTAAAGGGAAAGACCTAGCACCAAATCCAATTTGCCATCTGATCTAACTTCTGGAGGCAGTCAAAATGAGCCTCAGAATTCTTCCCTACCTTATTCCTGTGCTGAGATACAGGCTGCTCCAACCTGCTGTAAAATGCTTGATTTCGAGAGTGAGCGAAACTAATGAAAACATTGTTGGGGTAAAACCTAAAGGGAAAGACCTAGCACCAAATCCAATTTGCCATCTGATCTAACTTCTGGAGGCAGTCAAAATGAGCCTTAGAATTCTTCCCTACCTTATTCCTGTGCTGAGATACAGGCTGCTCCAACCTGCTGTAAAATGCTTGATTTCGAGAGTGAGCGAAACTAATGAAAACATTGTTGGGGTAAAACCTAAAGGGAAAGACCTAGCACCAAATCCAATTTGCCATCTGATCTAACTTCTGGAGGCAGTCAAAATGAGCCTTAGAATTCTTCCCTACCTTATTCCTGTGCTGAGATACAGGCTGCTCCAACCTGCTGTAAAATGCTTGATTTCGAGAGTGAGCGAAACTAATGAAAACATTGTTGGGGTAAAACCTAAAGGGAAAGACCTAGCACCAAATCCAATTTGCCATCTGATCTAACTTCTGGAGGCAGTCAAAATGAGCCTTAGAATTCTTCCCTACCTTATTCCTGTGCTGAGATACAGGCTGCTCCAACCTGCTGTAAAATGCTTGATTTCGAGAGTGAGCGAAACTAATGAAAACATTGTTGGGGTAAAACCTAAAGGGAAAGACCTAGCACCAAATCCAATTTGCCATCTGATCTAACTTCTGGAGGCAGTCAAAATGAGCCTTAGAATTCTTCCCTACCTTATTCCTGTGCTGAGATACAGGCTGCTCCAACCTGCTGTAAAATGCTTGATTTCGAGAGTGAGCGAAACTAATGAAAACATTGTTGGGGTAAACCCTAAAGGGAAAGACCTAGCACCAAATCCAATTTGCCATCTGATCTAACTTCTGGAGGCAGTCAAAATGATCCTCAGAATTCTTCCCTACCTTATTCCTGTGCTGAGATACAGGCTGCTCCAACCTGCTGTAAAATGCTTGATTTCGAGAGTGAGCGAAACTAATGAAAACATTGTTGGGGTAAAACCTAAAGGGAAAGACCTAGCACCAAATCCAATTTGCCATCTGATCTAACTTCTGGAGGCAGTCAAAATGAGCCTCAGAATTCTTCCCTACCTTATTCCTGTGCTGAGATACAGGCTGCTCCAACCTGCTGTAAAATGCTTGATTTCGAGAGTGAGCGAAACTAATGAAACCATTGTTGGGGTAAAACCTAAAGGGAAAGACCTAGCACCAAATCCAATTTGCCATCTGATCTAACTTCTGGAGGCAGTCAAAATGAGCCTTAGAATTCTTCCCTACCTTATTCCTGTGCTGAGATACAGGCTGCTCCAACCTGCTGTAAAATGCTTGATTTCGAGAGTGAGCGAAACTAATGAAAACATTGTTGGGGTAAAACCTAAAGGGAAAGACCTAGCACCAAATCCAATTTGCCATCTGATCTAACTTCTGGAGGCAGTCAAAATGAGCCTTAGAATTCTTCCCTACCTTATTCCTGTGCTGAGATACAGGCTGCTCCAACCTGCTGTAAAATGCTTGATTTCGAGAGTGAGCGAAACTAATGAAAACATTGTTGGGGTAAAACCTAAAGGGAAAGACCTAGCACCAAATCCAATTTGCCATCTGATCTAACTTCTGGAGGCAGTCAAAATGAGCATTTGAATTCTTCCCTACCTTATTCCTGTGCTGAGATACAGGCTGCTCCAACCTGCTGTAAAATGCTTGATTTCGAGAGTGAGCGAAACTAATGAAAACATTGTTGGGGTAAAACCTAAAGGGAAAGACCTAGCACCAAATCCAATTTGCCATCTGATCTAACTTCTGGAGGCAGTCAAAATGAGCCTTAGAATTCTTCCCTACCTTATTCCTGTGCTGAGATACAGGCTGCTCCAACCTGCTGTAAAATGCTTGATTTCGAGAGTGAGCGAAACTAATGAAAACATTGTTGGGGTAAAACCTAAAGGGAAAGACCTAGCACCAAATCCAATTTGCCATCTGATCTAACTTCTGGAGGCAGTCAAAATGAGCCTCAGAATTCTTCCCTACCTTATTCCTGTGCTGAGATACAGGCTGCTCCAACCTGCTGTAAAATGCTTGATTTCGAGAGTGAGCGAAACTAATGAAAACATTGTTGGGGTAAAACCTAAAGGGAAAGACCTAGCACCAAATCCAATTTGCCATCTGATCTAACTTCTGGAGGCAGTCAAAATGAGCCTCAGAATTCTTCCCTACCTTATTCCTGTGCTGAGATACAGGCTGCTCCAACCTGCTGTAAAATGCTTGATTTCGAGAGTGAGCGAAACTAATGAAACCATTGTTGGGGTAAAACCTAAAGGGAAAGACCTAGCACCAAATCCAATTTGCCATCTGATCTAACTTCTGGAGGCAGTCAAAATGAGCCTTAGAATTCTTCCCTACCTTATTCCTGTGCTGAGATACAGGCTGCTCCAACCTGCTGTAAAATGCTTGATTTCGAGAGTGAGCGAAACTAATGAAAACATTGTTGGGGTAAAACCTAAAGGGAAAGACCTAGCACCAAATCCAATTTGCCATCTGATCTAACTTCTGGAGGCAGTCAAAATGAGCCTTAGAATTCTTCCCTACCTTTTTCCTGTGCTGAGATACAGGCTGCTCCAACCTGCTGTAAAATGCTTGATTTCGAGAGTGAGCGAAACTAATGAAAACATTGTTGGGGTAAAACCTAAAGGGAAAGACCTAGCACCAAATCCAATTTGCCATCTGATCTAACTTCTGGAGGCAGTCAAAATGAGCCTTAGAATTCTTCCCTACCTTATTCCTGTGCTGAGATACAGGCTGCTCCAACCTGCTGTAAAATGCTTGATTTCGAGAGTGAGCGAAACTAATGAAAACATTGTTGGGGTAAAACCTAAAGGGAAAGACCTAGCACCAAATCCAATTTGCCATCTGATCTAACTTCTGGAGGCAGTCAAAATGAGCCTTAGAATTCTTCCCTACCTTATTCCTGTGCTGAGATACAGGCTGCTCCAACCTGCTGTAAAATGCTTGATTTCGAGAGTGAGCGAAACTAATGAAAACCTTGTTGGGGTAAAACCTAAAGGGAAAGACCTAGCACCAAATCCAATTTGCCATCTGATCTAACTTCTGGAGGCAGTCAAAATGAGCCTTAGAATTCTTCCCTACCTTATTCCTGTGCTGAGATACAGGCTGCTCCAACCTGCTGTAAAATGCTTGATTTCGAGAGTGAGCGAAACTAATGAAAACATTGTTGGGGTAAAACCTAAAGGGAAAGACCTAGCACCAAATCCAATTTGCCATCTGATCTAACTTCTGGAGGCAGTCAAAATGAGCCTTAGAATTCTTCCCTACCTTATTCCTGTGCTGAGATACAGGCTGCTCCAACCTGCTGTAAAATGCTTGATTTCGAGAGTGAGCGAAACTAATGAAAACATTGTTGGGGTAAAACCTAAAGGGAAAGACCTAGCACCAAATCCAATTTGCCATCTGATCTAACTTCTGGAGGCAGTCAAAATGAGCCTTAGAATTCTTCCCTACCTTATTCCTGTGCTGAGATACAGGCTGCTCCAACCTGCTGTAAAATGCTTGATTTCGAGAGTGAGCGAAACTAATGAAAACATTGTTGGGGTAAAACCTAAAGGGAAAGACCTAGCACCAAATCCAATTTGCCATCTGATCTAACTTCTGGAGGCAGTCAAAATGAGCCTTTGAATTCTTCCCTACCTTATTCCTGTGCTGAGATACAGGCTGCTCCAACCTGCTGTAAAATGCTTGATTTCGAGAGTGAGCGAAACTAATGAAAACATTGTTGGGGTAAAACCTAAAGGGAAAGACCTAGCACCAAATCCAATTTGCCATCTGATCTAACTTCTGGAGGCAGTCAAAATGAGCCTTAGAATTCTTCCCTACCTTATTCCTGTGCTGAGATACAGGCTGCTCCAACCTGCTGTAAAATGCTTGATTTCGAGAGTGAGCGAAACTAATGAAAACATTGTTGGGGTAAAACCTAAAGGGAAAGACCTAGCACCAAATCCAATTTGCCATCTGATCTAACTTCTGGAGGCAGTCAAAATGAGCCTTAGAATTCTTCCCTACCTTATTCCTGTGCTGAGATACAGGCTGCTCCAACCTGCTGTAAAATGCTTGATTTCGAGAGTGAGCGAAACTAATGAAAACATTGTTGGGGTAAAACCTAAAGGGAAAGACCTAGCACCAAATCCAATTTGCCATCTGATCTAACTTCTGGAGGCAGTCAAAATGAGCCTTAGAATTCTTCCCTACCTTATTCCTGTGCTGAGATACAGGCTGCTCCAACCTGCTGTAAAATGCTTGATTTCGAGAGTGAGCGAAACTAATGAAAACATTGTTGGGGTAAAACCTAAAGGGAAAGACCTAGCACCAAATCCCCAATTTGCCATCTGATCTAACTTCTGGAGGCAGTCAAAATGAGCCTTAGAATTCTTCCCTACCTTATTCCTGTGCTGAGATACAGGCTGCTCCAACCTGCTGTAAAATGCTTGATTTCGAGAGTGAGCGAAACTAATGAAAACATTGTTGGGGTAAAACCTAAAGGGAAAGACCTAGCACCAAATCCAATTTGCCATCTGATCTAACTTCTGGAGGCAGTCAAAATGAGCCTTAGAATTCTTCCCTACCTTATTCCTGTGCTGAGATACAGGCTGCTCCAACCTGCTGTAAAATGCTTGATTTCGAGAGTGAGCGAAACTAATGAAAACATTGTTGGGGTAAAACCTAAAGGGAAAGACCTAGCACCAAATCCAATTTGCCATCTGATCTAACTTCTGGAGGCAGTCAAAATGAGCCTTAGAATTCTTCCCTACCTTATTCCTGTGCTGAGATACAGGCTGCTCCAACCTGCTGTAAAATGCTTGATTTCGAGAGTGAGCGAAACTAATGAAAACATTGTTGGGGTAAAACCTAAAGGGAAAGACCTAGCACCAAATCCAATTTGCCATCTGATCTAACTTCTGGAGGCAGTCAAAATGAGCCTTAGAATTCTTCCCTACCTTATTCCTGTGCTGAGATACAGGCTGCTCCAACCTGCTGTAAAATGCTTGATTTCGAGAGTGAGCGAAACTAATGAAAACATTGTTGGGGTAAAACCTAAAGGGAAAGACCTAGCACCAAATCCAATTTGCCATCTGATCTAACTTCTGGAGGCAGTCAAAATGAGCCTTAGAATTCTTCCCTACCTTATTCCTGTGCTGAGATACAGGCTGCTCCAACCTGCTGTAAAATGCTTGATTTCGAGAGTGAGCGAAACTAATGAAAACATTGTTGGGGTAAAACCTAAAGGGAAAGACCTAGCACCAAATCCAATTTGCCATCTGATCTAACTTCTGGAGGCAGTCAAAATGAGCCTTAGAATTCTTCCCTACCTTATTCCTGTGCTGAGATACAGGCTGCTCCAACCTGCTGTAAAATGCTTGATTTCGAGAGTGAGCGAAAACTAATGAAAACATTGTTGGGGTAAAACCTAAAGGGAAAGACCTAGCACCAAATCCAATTTGCCATCTGATCTAACTTCTGGAGGCAGTCAAAATGAGCCTTTGAATTCTTCCCTACCTTATTCCTGTGCTGAGATACAGGCTGCTCCAACCTGCTGTAAAATGCTTGATTTCGAGAGTGAGCGAAACTAATGAAAACATTGTTGGGGTAAAACCTAAAGGGAAAGACCTAGCACCAAATCCAATTTGCCATCTGATCTAACTTCTGGAGGCAGTCAAAATGAGCCTTAGAATTCTTCCCTACCTTATTCCTGTGCTGAGATACAGGCTGCTCCAACCTGCTGTAAAATGCTTGATTTCGAGAGTGAGCGAAACTAATGAAAACATTGTTGGGGTAAAACCTAAAGGGAAAGACCTAGCACCAAATCCAATTTGCCATCTGATCTAACTTCTGGAGGCAGTCAAAATGAGCCTTAGAATTCTTCCCTACCTTATTCCTGTGCTGAGATACAGGCTGCTCCAACCTGCTGTAAAATGCTTGATTTCGAGAGTGAGCGAAACTAATGAAAACATTGTTGGGTGTAAAACCTAAAGGGAAAGACCTAGCACCAAATCCAATTTGCCATCTGATCTAACTTCTGGAGGCAGTCAAAATGAGCCTTAGAATTCTTCCCTACCTTATTCCTGTGCTGAGATACAGGCTGCTCCAACCTGCTGTAAAATGCTTGATTTCGAGAGTGAGCGAAACTAATGAAAACATTGTTGGGGTAAAACCTAAAGGGAAAGACCTAGCACCAAATCCAATTTGCCATCTGATCTAACTTCTGGAGGCAGTCAAAATGAGCCTTAGAATTC
The DNA here is from genome assembly GCF_026170545.1 of Melanerpes formicivorus. NCBI lineage: Eukaryota > Metazoa > Chordata > Aves > Piciformes > Picidae > Melanerpes > Melanerpes formicivorus. The sequence continues at coordinate 8,081 of NW_027144671.1, read as the reverse complement.
TTCCCTACCTTATTCCTGTGCTGAGATACAGGCTGCTCCAACCTGCTGTAAAATGCTTGATTTCGAGAGTGAGCGAAAACTAATGAAAACATTGTTGGGGTAAAACCTAAAGGGAAAGACCTAGCACCAAATCCAATTTGCCATCTGATCTAACTTCTGGAGGCAGTCAAAATGAGCCTTAGAATTCTTCCCTACCTTATTCCTGTGCTGAGATACAGGCTGCTCCAACCTGCTGTAAAATGCTTGATTTCGAGAGTGAGCGAAACTAATGAAAACATTGTTGGGGTAAAACCTAAAGGGAAAGACCTAGCACCAAATCCAATTTGCCATCTGATCTAACTTCTGGAGGCAGTCAAAATGAGCCTTAGAATTCTTCCCTACCTTATTCCTGTGCTGAGATACAGGCTGCTCCAACCTGCTGTAAAATGCTTGATTTCGAGAGTGAGCGAAACTAATGAAAACATTGTTGGGGTAAAACCTAAAGGGAAAGACCTAGCACCAAATCCAATTTGCCATCTGATCTAACTTCTGGAGGCAGTCAAAATGAGCCTTAGAATTCTTCCCTACCTTATTCCTGTGCTGAGATACAGGCTGCTCCAACCTGCTGTAAAATGCTTGATTTCGAGAGTGAGCGAAACTAATGAAAACATTGTTGGGGTAAAACCTAAAGGAAAGACCTAGCACCAAATCCAATTTGCCATCTGATCTAACTTCTGGAGGCAGTCAAAATGAGCCTTAGAATTCTTCCCTACCTTATTCCTGTGCTGAGATACAGGCTGCTCCAACCTGCTGTAAAATGCTTGATTTCGAGAGTGAGCGAAACTAATGAAAACATTGTTGGGGTAAAACCCTAAAGGGAAAGACCTAGCACCAAATCCAATTTGCCATCTGATCTAACTTCTGGAGGCAGTCAAAATGAGCCTTAGAATTCTTCCCTACCTTATTCCTGTGCTGAGATACAGGCTGCTCCAACCTGCTGTAAAATGCTTGATTTCGAGAGTGAGCGAAACTAATGAAAACATTGTTGGGGTAAAACCTAAAGGGAAAGACCTAGCACCAAATCCAATTTGCCATCTGATCTAACTTCTGGAGGCAGTCAAAATGAGCCTTAGAATTCTTCCCTACCTTATTCCTGTGCTGAGATACAGGCTGCTCCAACCTGCTGTAAAATGCTTGATTTCGAGAGTGAGCGAAACTAATGAAAACATTGTTGGGGTAAAACCTAAAGGGAAAGACCTAGCACCAAATCCAATTTGCCATCTGATCTAACTTCTGGAGGCAGTCAAAATGAGCCTTAGAATTCTTCCCTACCTTATTCCTGTGCTGAGATACAGGCTGCTCCAACCTGCTGTAAAATGCTTGATTTCGAGAGTGAGCGAAACTAATGAAAACATTGTTGGGGTAAAACCTAAAGGGAAAGACCTAGCACCAAATCCAATTTGCCATCTGATCTAACTTCTGGAGGCAGTCAAAATGAGCCTTAGAATTCTTCCCTACCTTATTCCTGTGCTGAGATACAGGCTGCTCCAACCTGCTGTAAAATGCTTGATTTCGAGAGTGAGCGAAACTAATGAAAACATTGTTGGGGTAAAACCTAAAGGGAAAGACCTAGCACCAAATCCAATTTGCCATCTGATCTAACTTCTGGAGGCAGTCAAAATGAGCCTTAGAATTCTTCCCTACCTTATTCCTGTGCTGAGATACAGGCTGCTCCAACCTGCTGTAAAATGCTTGATTTCGAGAGTGAGCGAAACTAATGAAAACATTGTTGGGGTAAAACCTAAAGGGAAAGACCTAGCACCAAATCCAATTTGCCATCTGATCTAACTTCTGGAGGCAGTCAAAATGAGCCTTAGAATTCTTCCCTACCTTATTCCTGTGCTGAGATACAGGCTGCTCCAACCTGCTGTAAAATGCTTGATTTCGAGAGTGAGCGAAACTAATGAAAACATTGTTGGGGTAAAACCTAAAGGGAAAGACCTAGCACCAAATCCAATTTGCCATCTGATCTAACTTCTGGAGGCAGTCAAAATGAGCCTTAGAATTCTTCCCTACCTTATTCCTGTGCTGAGATACAGGCTGCTCCAACCTGCTGTAAAATGCTTGATTTCGAGAGTGAGCGAAACTAATGAAAACATTGTTGGGGTAAAACCTAAAGGGAAAGACCTAGCACCAAATCCAATTTGCCATCTGATCTAACTTCTGGAGGCAGTCAAAATGAGCCTTAGAATTCTTCCCTACCTTATTCCTGTGCTGAGATACAGGCTGCTCCAACCTGCTGTAAAATGCTTGATTTCGAGAGTGAGCGAAACTAATGAAAACATTGTTGGGGTAAAACCTAAAGGGAAAGACCTAGCACCAAATCCAATTTGCCATCTGATCTAACTTCTGGAGGCAGTCAAAATGAGCCTTAGAATTCTTCCCTACCTTATTCCTGTGCTGAGATACAGGCTGCTCCAACCTGCTGTAAAATGCTTGATTTCGAGAGTGAGCGAAACTAATGAAAACATTGTTGGGGTAAAACCTAAAGGGAAAGACCTAGCACCAAATCCAATTTGCCATCTGATCTAACTTCTGGAGGCAGTCAAAATGAGCCTTAGAATTCTTCCCTACCTTATTCCTGTGCTGAGATACAGGCTGCTCCAACCTGCTGTAAAATGCTTGATTTCGAGAGTGAGCGAAACTAATGAAAACATTGTTGGGGTAAAACCTAAAGGGAAAGACCTAGCACCAAATCCAATTTGCCATCTGATCTAACTTCTGGAGGCAGTCAAAATGAGCCTTAGAATTCTTCCCTACCTTATTCCTGTGCTGAGATACAGGCTGCTCCAACCTGCTGTAAAATGCTTGATTTCGAGAGTGAGCGAAACTAATGAAAACATTGTTGGGGTAAAACCTAAAGGGAAAGACCTAGCACCAAATCCAATTTGCCATCTGATCTAACTTCTGGAGGCAGTCAAAATGAGCCTTAGAATTCTTCCCTACCTTATTCCTGTGCTGAGATACAGGCTGCTCCAACCTGCTGTAAAATGCTTGATTTCGAGAGTGAGCGAAACTAATGAAAACATTGTTGGGGTAAAACCTAAAGGGAAAGACCTAGCACCAAATCCAATTTGCCATCTGATCTAACTTCTGGAGGCAGTCAAAATGAGCCTTAGAATTCTTCCCTACCTTATTCCTGTGCTGAGATACAGGCTGCTCCAACCTGCTGTAAAATGCTTGATTTCGAGAGTGAGCGAAACTAATGAAAACATTGTTGGGGTAAAACCTAAAGGGAAAGACCTAGCACCAAATCCAATTTGCCATCTGATCTAACTTCTGGAGGCAGTCAAAATGAGCCTTAGAATTCTTCCCTACCTTATTCCTGTGCTGAGATACAGGCTGCTCCAACCTGCTGTAAAATGCTTGATTTCGAGAGTGAGCGAAACTAATGAAAACATTGTTGGGGTAAAACCTAAAGGGAAAGACCTAGCACCAAATCCAATTTGCCATCTGATCTAACTTCTGGAGGCAGTCAAAATGAGCCTTAGAATTCTTCCCTACCTTATTCCTGTGCTGAGATACAGGGCTGCTCCAACCTGCTGTAAAAATGCTTGATTTCGAGAGTGAGCGAAACTAATGAAAACATTGTTGGGGTAAAACCTAAAGGGAAAGACCTAGCACCAAATCCAATTTGCCATCTGATCTAACTTCTGGAGGCAGTCAAAATGAGCCTTAGAATTCTTCCCTACCTTATTCCTGTGCTGAGATACAGGCTGCTCCAACCTGCTGTAAAATGCTTGATTTCGAGAGTGAGTGAAACTAATGAAAACATTGTTGGGGTAAAACCTAAAGGGAAAGACCTAGCACCAAATCCAATTTGCCATCTGATCTAACTTCTGGAGGCAGTCAAAATGAGCCTTAGAATTCTTCCCTACCTTATTCCTGTGCTGAGATACAGGCTGCTCCAACCTGCTGTAAAATGCTTGATTTCGAGAGTGAGCGAAACTAATGAAAACATTGTTGGGGTAAAACCTAAAGGGAAAGACCTAGCACCAAATCCAATTTGCCATCTGATCTAACTTCTGGAGGCAGTCAAAATGAGCCTTAGAATTCTTCCCTACCTTATTCCTGTGCTGAGATACAGGCTGCTCCAACCTGCTGTAAAATGCTTGATTTCGAGAGTGAGCGAAACTAATGAAAACATTGTTGGGGTAAAACCTAAAGGGAAAGACCTAGCACCAAATCCAATTTGCCATCTGATCTAACTTCTGGAGGCAGTCAAAATGAGCCTTAGAATTCTTCCCTACCTTATTCCTGTGCTGAGATACAGGCTGCTCCAACCTGCTGTAAAATGCTTGATTTCGAGAGTGAGCGAAACTAATGAAAACATTGTTGGGGTAAAACCTAAAGGGAAAGACCTAGCACCAAATCCAATTTGCCATCTGATCTAACTTCTGGAGGCAGTCAAAATGAGCCTTAGAATTCTTCCCTACCTTATTCCTGTGCTGAGATACAGGCTGCTCCAACCTGCTGTAAAATGCTTGATTTCGAGAGTGAGCGAAACTAATGAAAACATTGTTGGGGTAAAACCTAAAGGGAAAGACCTAGCACCAAATCCAATTTGCCATCTGATCTAACTTCTGGAGGCAGTCAAAATGAGCCTTAGAATTCTTCCCTACCTTATTCCTGTGCTGAGATACAGGCTGCTCCAACCTGCTGTAAAATGCTTGATTTCGAGAGTGAGGGAAACTAATGAAAACATTGTTGGGGTAAAACCTAAAGGGAAAGACCTAGCACCAAATCCAATTTGCCATCTGATCTAACTTCTGGAGGCAGTCAAAATGAGCCTTAGAATTCTTCCCTACCTTATTCCTGTGCTGAGATACAGGCTGCTCCAACCTGCTGTAAAATGCTTGATTTCGAGAGTGAGCGAAACTAATGAAAACATTGTTGGGGTAAAACCTAAAGGGAAAGACCTAGCACCAAATCCAATTTGCCATCTGATCTAACTTCTGGAGGCAGTCAAAATGAGCCTTAGAATTCTTCCCTACCTTATTCCTGTGCTGAGATACAGGCTGCTCCAACCTGCTGTAAAATGCTTGATTTCGAGAGTGAGCGAAACTAATGAAAACATTGTTGGGGTAAAAACCTAAAGGGAAAGACCTAGCACCAAATCCAATTTGCCATCTGATTCTAACTTCTGGAGGCAGTCAAAATGAGCCTTAGAATTCTTCCCTACCTTATTCCTGTGCTGAGATACAGGCTGCTCCAACCTGCTGTAAAATGCTTGATTTCGAGAGTGAGCGAAACTAATGAAAACATTGTTGGGGTAAAACCTAAAGGGAAAGACCTAGCACCAAATCCAATTTGCCATCTGATCTAACTTCTGGAGGCAGTCAAAATGAGCCTTAGAATTCTTCCCTACCTTATTCCTGTGCTGAGATACAGGCTGCTCCAACCTGCTGTAAAATGCTTGATTTCGAGAGTGAGCGAAACTAATGAAAACATTGTTGGGGTAAAACCTAAAGGGAAAGACCTAGCACCAAATCCAATTTGCCATCTGATCTAACTTCTGGAGGCAGTCAAAATGAGCCTTAGAATTCTTCCCTACCTTATTCCTGTGCTGAGATACAGGCTGCTCCAACCTGCTGTAAAATGCTTGATTTCGAGAGTGAGCGAAACTAATGAAAACATTGTTGGGGTAAAACCTAAAGGGAAAGACCTAGCACCAAATCCAATTTGCCATCTGATCTAACTTCTGGAGGCAGTCAAAATGAGCCTTAGAATTCTTCCCTACCTTATTCCTGTGCTGAGATACAGGCTGCTCCAACCTGCTGTAAAATGCTTGATTTCGAGAGTGAGCGAAACTAATGAAAACATTGTTGGGGTAAAACCTAAAGGGAAAGACCTAGCACCAAATCCAATTTGCCATCTGATCTAACTTCTGGAGGCAGTCAAAATGAGCCTTAGAATTCTTCCCTACCTTATTCCTGTGCTGAGATACAGGCTGCTCCAACCTGCTGTAAAATGCTTGATTTCGAGAGTGAGCGAAACTAATGAAAACATTGTTGGGGTAAAACCTAAAGGGAAAGACCTAGCACCAAATCCAATTTGCCATCTGATCTAACTTCTGGAGGCAGTCAAAATGAGCCTTAGAATTCTTCCCTACCTTATTCCTGTGCTGAGATACAGGCTGCTCCAACCTGCTGTAAAATGCTTGATTTCGAGAGTGAGCGAAACTAATGAAAACATTGTTGGGGTAAAACCTAAAGGGAAAGACCTAGCACCAAATCCAATTTGCCATCTGATCTAACTTCTGGAGGCAGTCAAAATGAGCCTTAGAATTCTTCCCTACCTTATTCCTGTGCTGAGATACAGGCTGCTCCAACCTGCTGTAAAATGCTTGATTTCGAGAGTGAGTGAAACTAATGAAAACATTGTTGGGGTAAAACCTAAAGGGAAAGACCTAGCACCAAATCCAATTTGCCATCTGATCTAACTTCTGGAGGCAGTCAAAATGAGCCTTAGAATTCTTCCCTACCTTATTCCTGTGCTGAGATACAGGCTGCTCCAACCTGCTGTAAAATGCTTGATTTCGAGAGTGAGCGAAACTAATGAAAACATTGTTGGGGTAAAACCTAAAGGGAAAGACCTAGCACCAAATCCAATTTGCCATCTGATCTAACTTCTGGAGGCAGTCAAAATGATCCTTAGAATTCTTCCCTACCTTATTCCTGTGCTGAGATACAGGCTGCTCCAACCTGCTGTAAAATGCTTGATTTCGAGAGTGAGCGAAACTAATGAAAACATTGTTGGGGTAAAACCTAAAGGGAAAGACCTAGCACCAAATCCAATTTGCCATCTGATCTAACTTCTGGAGGCAGTCAAAATGAGCCTTAGAATTCTTCCCTACCTTATTCCTGTGCTGAGATACAGGCTGCTCCAACCTGCTGTAAAATGCTTGATTTCGAGAGTGAGCGAAACTAATGAAAACATTGTTGGGGTAAAACTTAAAGGGAAAGACCTAGCACCAAATCCAATTTGCCATCTGATCTAACTTCTGGAGGCAGTCAAAATGAGCCTTTGAATTCTTCCCTACCTTATTCCTGTGCTGAGATACAGGCTGCTCCAACCTGCTGTAAAATGCTTGATTTCGAGAGTGAGCGAAACTAATGAAAAACATTGTTGGGGTAAAACCTAAAGGGAAAGACCTAGCACCAAATCCAATTTGCCATCTGATCTAACTTCTGGAGGCAGTCAAAATGAGCCTTAGAATTCTTCCCTACCTTATTCCTGTGCTGAGATACAGGCTGCTCCAACCTGCTGTAAAATGCTTGATTTCGAGAGTGAGCGAAACTAATGAAAACATTGTTGGGGTAAAACCTAAAGGAAAGACCTAGCACCAAATCCAATTTGCCATCTGATCTAACTTCTGGAGGCAGTCAAAATGAGCCTTAGAATTCTTCCCTACCTTATTCCTGTGCTGAGATACAGGCTGCTCCAACCTGCTGTAAAATGCTTGATTTCGAGAGTGAGCGAAACTAATGAAAACATTGTTGGGGTAAAACCTAAAGGGAAAGACCTAGCACCAAATCCAATTTGCCATCTGATCTAACTTCTGGAGGCAGTCAAAATGAGCCTTAGAATTCTTCCCTACCTTATTCCTGTGCTGAGATACAGGCTGCTCCAACCTGCTGTAAAATGCTTGATTTCGAGAGTGAGCGAAACTAATGAAAACATTGTTGGGGTAAAACCTAAAGGGAAAGACCTAGCACCAAATCCAATTTGCCATCTGATCTAACTTCTGGAGGCAGTCAAAATGAGCCTTAGAATTCTTCCCTACCTTATTCCTGTGCTGAGATACAGGCTGCTCCAACCTGCTGTAAAATGCTTGATTTCGAGAGTGAGCGAAACTAATGAAAACATTGTTGGGGTAAAACCTAAAGGGAAAGACCTAGCACCAAATCCAATTTGCCATCTGATCTAACTTCTGGAGGCAGTCAAAATGAGCCTTAGAATTCTTCCCTACCTTATTCCTGTGCTGAGATACAGGCTGCTCCAACCTGCTGTAAAATGCTTGATTTCGAGAGTGAGCGAAA
>NW_027144670.1:12500-34118 GCF_026170545.1 Melanerpes formicivorus | reverse complement strand
GATTTTACAAGTCTAATAGGTCTATCAGGAACAGTGTGGCCATCAGGAGCAAGGAAGTCATTCTGCCCCTGGACTCAGCACTGGTTAGGCCACACCTTGAGTACTGTGTCCAGTTCTGGGCCCCTCAGTTTAGGAATAACATTGAGACTCTTGAACATGTCCAGAGAAGGGCAACAAGGCTGGGGAGAGGTCTTGAGCACAAGCCCTATGAAAAGAGGCAGAGGGAGCTGGGGTTGCTCAGCCTGGAGAAGAGGAGGCTCAGGGGTGACCTTATTGCTCTCTACAACTAACTGAAGGGGGGTTGTAGACAGGCAGAGGTTGGTCTCTTGTCCCAGGCAGCCAGTACCAGAACAAGAGGACACAGCCTCAGGCTGCACCAGGGGGGGTTCAGGCTGGATGTCAGGAGGAAGTTTTACACAGAGAGAGTGATTGGCCATTGGAATGGACTGCCCGGGGAGGTGGTGGAGTCGCCGTCACTGGAGGTGTTCAGGAGGAGACTTGACAGGGTGCTTGGTTGAATGGGTTAGTTGATTAGGTGGTGTTGTATGATAGGTTGGACGTGATGATCTTGAAGGTCTCTTCCAACCTGGTCTGGTCTATTATTCTATTCTATTCTATTCTATTCTATTCTGTTCTATTCTATTCTATTCTATTCTATTCTATTCTATTCTATTCTATTCTATTCTATTCTATTCTATTCGAGTAATTTTGTTGAAGGAACACTCTAGGCTTTGAAAGACCCTACAGAACTTATTGCTGTCTACAACTACCTGAAGGGAGGTTGTAGCCAGGTGGGTGTTGGTCTCTTCTCCCAGGCAACCAGCACCAGAACAAGAGGACACAGTTTCAAGCTGCACTAGGGAAGATTTAGGCTGGATATTAGGAAGAAATTCTTCATAGAGAGAGTGATTGGGCATTGGAATGTGCTGCCCAGGGATGTGGTGGAGTCACCATCACTGGAGGTGTTTAGGAAGAGACTGGATGGGTGCTTGGTGCCATGGTTTAGTTGATTAGATGGTGTTGGGTGATAGGTTGGACTCTATGATCTCAAAGATCTTTTCCAACCTGGTTAATTCTAATCTATTCTATCATGAGTAATACATCAAATAATGCCTGCATATACTAAAGTAACCCAAATTCTTCCTCCAGGGTAAACTGTTCACTGAAAAAAATGACAAATTCCATCACCTTTCCTCCAGCACACAGGACTGCAAATCTGTATCAGTTTATTGCATGTAAAAGGAGTGATTTTACTATGAAACATCACAGATGTGCAATAGACAGAAAGTATTACTGGTATTTAACAGGGAATGAAACAAAAGATGGGCTTAATTGTAAAAGCTTGGGAGCCAAAAGAGTTGGCATTTCTGCTAAGATGTATCAGTTCTCATTCAACCTTTCATTTTCAGTGACTAATAGTGACTTCCATGGCAACAGAAGCTCACTGCTGATGTTTTTTTGACTCAGTTTCATGTTCAATAAAATGCAGATGCCTTTACCTCTTTCATGGGTGTATAAACACACTGATTCTGGCTTTGCAAGCTGAGATCTGTATATTCAGTCCCAGAGTGTTATTGATACTGATAGATGCAGCTCATTACTGGGCTGTAGGCCAGACCAGCTTTTAAATCCTTTCCATAGCAGCAAATTTTGGCTGCCTAATAAACACAACCGTGCTTATGGGCAGATCTGTCATAAAGGCAACACACCTGTGATCACAAAAGCAGAAGTCTATAGAGCAAAGCAGAGTGGGTGGTGAGGTGGAAGAGTTGGAACCTTCTCACCAGTGGTAAGCCCTGATGAGTATGGCATATGTCCTTGCCCCACTTGAGAGTAGGCTTCTGCATTTCTTTCCTTGCTATGAGACTGCTTCTGTGTCTATGTCTGAAATGTCTAAGCAGAAACACATCTGCATGACTGTGCATGTGGAGTACACTTATCCATGGGTAGACTGCAAAAAAAGGTAGAATGCAGACCACACTGTAAATGAACACTCTAAATGAACTGTCCACATGTGATTTAGCTAATGACAATTTTTACTTTGTTGAGGTTATTCACATATTCCACTCAGTTAAAAGGAAAAAACAGAAACCACAAATCCTTCCAAAAATTTAATTAAGCTTGAAATAAACAAGTCCAAGATAAAACTTGTATTCAAACATATTGGCAGGAGATTTATGTGGGGGGAAATACTGTGTTGGTTCATCCTGTCTCACTTTCCTAAATATTTTTATTACTTAATTTCTTTCCCCATTTCCTGTATCTTCACTCTTGCGTAATATGGTTTAAAGAGTAGAATGTAGTTTATTTCAGCCCTAGGGCCCCACCTTGTCATGTTTCATTACATCAGATTTATAATCATCATATATATTTTTCATCCCAGTCTTAACACAGATAGTTCTCTCTTGCTATTTACATTTTGATATACACTTCAGGTTCTGCTAGTTTTTTCCACATTTATATTGCCTGTGTTAAAGTAGAACCTCCAAAACTTGCTGTTGTGCTACGGAAAATTCAGTGGCACAACCATGCAATGTAGTAACAATGACCTTGTCCTAGAGCTGACACAATATGGAAATCTGACCTTCACTTAAGCTGTCACAGAGGGCATCCCTGATGATGGAACTTTAGCACTTCTCAGCACAAGGAATAGCTGAGGTTTTCTACTCCTGTGTGACCTGGAGCTTGGCTATAAAGAATGTGCCATCTGCTGAAAGGTCATGCTCTGATTTAACATCCCTGGGGACTGCTTTTTCCATTCAAGCTGTGCCCACATTGCTAAGAGCATCTGTCTCAGCAAGCTACCCTGAGCAGCTAGGTGTAATCTTGTAGAATGGCTCATATCCAGATTGCACAGCACTGCCAGCTTCTGGAGAAACCTAAACTTACTTTTTCATTGCCTACTATGAGTCCCATACATTCATGAGTCATCTATAGGCACCTAGGGATAATTACTATCTGTATGTGTGATTTATCAATACAAAATGTCTTGTAGGATCATGGTACATCAAATGTGGGTTTTATGCCACAATGTCAAGCATGTGTGATGTGGGACACGGCATAAGAGAGATTATGGGAAATAGGAGGCAATGCTGAAAGTCTGTGTGAAGTAGAAAGAGCCAAGTCCAGCACGGAGGGGTCCAAACTGTTATTCAGCCAAGATGGTTAAGAAACTGGAGCATCTTTCCTATAAGGAGAGGATGAGAGTGCTGAGACTGCTAGCCTAGAGAAGAGGAGACTCACAGATCTTTCCAGGGTGTATAATACCTGAAGAGAGGGTGTAAACAGGATTGAGTCTCATGAGTGTCCAGGCAACAGGGCCAAAATGAAACTCAGGAGGTTCCCTCTGAAAATCAGGAAACACACTTTCACTGTGAGGGTGATCAAGCACTGGCACGTGTTGCCCAGGGGTGTTGGTAGAATCTCCACCCATGGAGATATTCAAGAGCTATCTGGACATGGTTGTGGACAACCAGTTCTAGGCTGCCCTGCTTGAGTAGGGGGAGTTGGACAGTGTGACCTCCAGAGTTTCCTTATAACTTCAACCACTCTGTGATACTCTGAAACCTTTATAAAGACTGAATTACCTGAAAACACTAAAAGTTGCCATTTTATATTCAAAAGAAATTGGATTTCTAGATGTGTAGTAGATATGATGCATGCATGTAGATAGTGATGCTTAGCAAAGACAAACCAATTTAAATGTTTTAAACCATATAACTCAGTGCAAAAGGCTACAATTTTAGCCTAAAATTTGAATATGACAGAGAATATATGTTAGCAAGTTTTCAGGGGAATTCACAAGTCTGGCCAAAGCTCATGTTTTTCATCTGTGGGCTCAGCATGCCTGGCTAAAGTTAGGAATGATTTTTCTTCACCTCTGAAATAACAAGACATATGTCATTAAAGCAGAAATTGGAAGCCTTATCAAACAAGAGTGATGACTACACAGTTGCAGGGGAAAAAAAATGAAAATCACAGTATGAAGTACTATCCTCATTTTCCAGGGGAAGATGAAACTCTTTGAAACATAACTGGTAATCTATTTAGTCCTATGTATGGAAAAAGAAAGAATAAAAATAAGGAAATACAAATAAAAAGCACAATCACTTTAGCATTGGTTGTGCTGCTAAGACATTTCTTTATGATACTCCATACCTGTCAGTACCCTCTTTAAGTGTGAAACATATTTTTTTAAAGGCTCAAACTACATTTTATTTTATCTTTCTGTGGAGGTGCAAAGTTTGCTGGCAATTACTCTCTACCCACAGCTTGTAGGATTCATGCCAAAACCCTCCTCCACATGGGATGGTGTTTCAGATGCTTTTACTGAAATCAGCACATTTCCTTTAAAGCTGCTGTGGCCTTTAACTGAGATATCTCCTTTTTGTATTTTACTTTTATTAAGCTGACACAAAGAGAAGAACTTCAGAGCACTGCATAAGAAAATTCCCGGTTTTCCCTGAGATAGTTTTGTAGTCAGCACTTTTTATCAGTACATGCAGTATTATACATCTATCTACTTATCCATCTATTGATATCATTCTTCTGGCTAGCTATCCAACCATCCATCCATCCATCCCACACTTATCTACCATCTATGTTCACCCATTTATCCAAATAAAGAGGCATTCATCTTAAAAAACAAAAATGTCTTCAATGCTAAAGGTTTTGACAGTCTTTTCTCTCTTCTATTCATTACCACAGAAAGCTATGAATATTGAGGCAGTTGGGCTGAGGTCTGCAGACTGAAATAGAATAGGATAGAATTAACCAGGTTGGAATAGACCTTTGAGATCATCAAGTCCAACCTATCATCCAACACTATCTAATCAATTAATCCATGGCACAAAGTGCCTCACGCAGGATCTTCTTAAACACCTCCAATGGCCAATCACTCTTTCTGGGAAGAACTGATGATGGACTCAATTCCCTCATGCAGATCATCAATAAAGATATTAAAAAGCATGAGGCACTGATCCCTGGGGAACACCACTAGTGCCTGGCTGCCAGCTGGATGTGGCACCATTCACCATCACTCTCTGGGCTCGGCCCTCCAGCCAGTTCCTAACCCAGCTCAGAGTGCTGCTGTCCAAGCCACAGGCTGACAGCTTGGCCAGGAGTTTTCACAAGCTGTGATACAAACCTGATACTGTGCAACATGAGAATCAGTTTCAGAAGGATCTCTGTAATTCCATTGGGCATTCTCAGTGATGTTAAAATCTTTCCTGATGTTAGTGAGGTGCCACAGGGCTAGTAGGGAGATGGTGATGGTGAAAAGAATGACAACTAAGACATAGGTGTAATGGGTTAATGTAAAGATTAAGCTGTCTGCTTCCCCCAACACAGTAGTGTGTGTGCGTGGGGGCACACAGCAAACCAACAAAAAAACAAAAACAAAACCCCAACCCAACACACAAAGAAACCACCTTATTGAGACAAAGAATTGAGATAAAAATTCACTGGATAAATAAGAATACCTTAGCATGATTACCTTAACCTATTTGCAGAAAAAGCATGGTGAATAGCAGCAGGAAGCAGCAAGCAGGCCAGGGAGCTACCCCTCCACCACTCCCGGTCCTGCTGCCCTCTCTGCAGAAGAAAGCCAACACCAGAAAAACCCAGAACCCAGAAGCAGCAACTGTAACAGCAAGTCTCCCACGTTACAACCTGAACTTCAAGCCCCATGATACTCCAGCCAGCATTTTAATTTTTGAAGCTGGCATGAGGCAAGATAGTGTGAACAGCCGCAGACTAAAACTCAGCCTATGACAATAGGACATGGTGGCAGTTTCAGGTTAAGCCTTTAAAAGTTAGCTGCAGATTTTCAAGCAGAAAAGTGGAGAAAGATAAACAATCCACAGCTGGGTGTAGAAAGGAAAACAAAAGATTATTCTAAATGAATTTCATTGGCCAGATGTGTGAAGGGGACCCTGAGCAATCTCACATTGCACTTTCATTCTGTATGTTTGCACATATTCATTGTGTTCCATTGTAGAATGTAGTTATTGCTTGTAAATGCAGCTTCCATTTGCTTCTGACTGAGTGAACCGTGCTTTAGTTAATGTGGTGGTAAATTCCAAACTACTACAGACACACAGCTAAATTGTGTACAAACCTCTGCTTAAAGACAGATACCTAGGATTCAAGGGCAATCCCTGTTGCAAAGAAAAGTATTGGTGATGGGCAGCTGGCTCACATCAAACGGGAAGGTTGTGGAAAACAAGCCTCTTAGCGAAGCGCTCTTTCAGAGTATGAGGATCCCCAGACCAGCATAGAGCTAACAAATCTTGATGAAGGATCTAGAGGAAAAGAACAGCACAATAAGTGATCATTGATGCTATATCTAAACCTAAAATCAGCTAAAATCTTGACACTGCTCCAGAAACACACTTCTGTGAACTTAATGAAGAACCATTTGCCTTAAATTGAATTGATCTATTCTTAGACCAAACCAAACAATACAGTTTACAGAATTATTCTTTATCAATCTTTCTTATACTGTCCATTGCCTACCTAGTATTTTCTCCAGTCCTCCATGTGGTGGTTTGAGCCTTAACTGGGACTTAAAGGCTCAGATGGGTGCAAGGATGAGAATTCCTCCCCTGCTCCCCCCTCCTCCCTCCCAACAGAGAGTAAAAAAAAAGGGAATGAGCAAATCCACCAAGCAATAATTTGGAGTTGGTTTGGAAGTAGAAAGATAAAGAGTTTTCTTTAAACAATATATATATTTTTTATATATATATATATATAAACCAATAACAGGTAAGGTTCACAAGGGCAAGGAACGAGGATGGATGGGAGGAAAAGGAAACCCCGAGAATACAAAAAACAGTCTTTCTGAAGAGGCGTGGAGGCAGCAGGAAGAAGGATCAGGCCCAACCACATGGCAGAGGAGCAGGAAGGCAGCTGCAGTAGCTCTTGTCCAGGAAGGCAGGAGCCAAAGGCGAGCTAATGGATGCAATGTCCTCCCTTTTATATGCTAGCTGGGCAGGGAGGGGGGAGTGGAACAGACTTGGTTTCCCAGGGGGAAAATGCCCTGCAGGGAGGGCAATGCACTTGCAAGTCCTCCACCCCCTGTTTTCAGGATGGGTGTTAACCCACCACACTCCAGTATCAATTTCCCTCAATACATCTAAAGAAATTATATACATATATTCATGCATATAATATACATATATTCGTGTGGTGAAGGAGAAGGTACTTGAAATGTAAAATCAGATGTGGTTCATATTTTCTGCAAAAGTGATTTGAAATTCAAATGTAAATCTAGCTTTCCATCATAAGTCATCCCTATGATACAACACAGTGAACTGTACCATCACAGCTGAATGGCCATACTACTAGAAATAACTTGAAACACAAACCCACATCTGAAATCCAAATCCAGATACAGATGTGTCTTGCATGTCTTTTATTGGCTTCTCAAGAAGCAAGAATGAGACAATTTAAGAAGGACATTAAGACTCGTGAATGTGTCCAGAGAAGGGCAACAAGGCTGGGGAGAAGTCTCGAGCACAAGCCCTGTGAGGAAAGACTGAGGGAGCTGGGGTTGTTTAGCTGGAGAAGAAGAGACACAGGGGTGACCTTATTGCTCTCTACAACTACCTGAAGGGAGGCTGTAACCAGATGGGGGTTGGTCTCTTCTCCCAGACAAGGAGCACCAGAACAAGAGGACACAGTCTTAAGCTGCAGGGGAGGTTTAGGATTGAGTTGAGGAGAAAGTTCTTCACAGAGAGAGTTGTTAGCCTTTGGAATGTGCTGCCCAGGGAGGTGGTGTGGTCACCATCCCTGGAGGTGTTCAAGAGGGGACTGGACGAGGCACTTGGTGCCATGATTTAGTAGTCACGAGGTCTTGGGTGACAGGTTGGACTTGATGGTCTTTGAGGTCTTTTACAGCCTTATTGATTCTATGATTCTATTAAATGGTAAGGATAAAAGGAGAAACAAGGATTGTAATCTAACACATAATTTTTTCTTTCATCTTTTTGTATCTTCATGTCTTTAGTACATCTATCACTATGTTCTACTGCTGTTTTTATAGTAACTCATACCTATTCCTTCTTAGGATCATCCATCTGGGATTTTCTTATGAATCCTCTGCTTTAAAACCGGTGTCTTTCCCTCAGACCTATACTCTTGCAGCATGGATATTCTTCATATCAGCATGATTACTGATACAAACGTCCATATCCACTGGCTTTGTAGTTCAAGAATGAAGGGCAAACAAAATGTCTGGCTGATTTTCTGTTTGTTTATTTCTGCAGCAGGAGTGTCTGGAAACAAAGATAATTGTGGAAGATTAATTGTCCAAGAAGGGAAAATGAATTTGCTGAACAGTAGCTTGGCAGTAGCAAGAATGTACAATGGAAGAAATCAACAGTGACACTTGATTGTGGAACCAAATACAGGGGCAAAGGTATTTACTCTATTGTCTGCAATTGTTATTCGAATGATCTTATCTCTACTGCTCTCCAAGTTTATGCCTATCAAGTGGAGAAAGTGTGCCCTATTGACATCTACTGAGTCCATCACAATGTGTGCTGAGACAATAGCCATATATATTCTTCTGTTGTTGCAGTGGTTGCAGTATTTCTCATTTCTCAGATAGGACACATTTTTCAGTAGCACAGACTTTCTTGGAAGATCAGAGCCTTCTGTTTGCAAATATTTGTGCTTTGTACTCAGAAAGGACAGTTATAATCATCTACTTCAAAAATTTTCACATGGAGACCATTACTTTTTTTTATATTTTTTTTTAAGAGTGGACTAAAAGATGTCCAAAAAAAAAGTTTTGCCTGATAGACTCTAGACAATAGCAAATCTGTCACCTCCTTCACAGAATTTTTTTCCCTAGTGTGTAAATTAACCTTACTGTTCAAAAAACCATTTTATTTCAAGTTTGAATTTGTCTGACTTACAGCAAATTGGATTTCATTACATCTCTGTCTGCAAGACTGCAAATCTTCTCATTATCACAGCTTTCCAGGTGTAAGGACCTCAGTCTTTTCTTTAATAACTTGAATAGATTAAACTTGAAGCTCACACGGGAAGAGTTTTCCCAGTCCTATTCTTTTGGCTCTCTAAATATAAATGTTGAGATTATAAAGGAGCTGGCAAACTCTTCATAGAATAGAATAGAGTAGAGTAGAGTAGAGTAGAGTAGAGTAGAGTAGAGTAGAGTAGAGTAGAATAGAATAGAATAGAATAGAATAAACCAGACCAGGTTGGAAGAGACCTCCGAAATCATCAAGTCCAACCCATCGTCCAACACCACCTAATCAACTAAACCATGGCAACAAGCACCTCATCCAGTCTCTTCCTAAACACCTTCAGTGATGGTGGCTCCACCACCTCCCTGGGCAGCACATTCCAATGGGCAATCACTCTCTCTATGAAAAATTTCTTCCTAACATCCAGTCTAAATATCCCCTGGTGCATCTTGAGACTGTGTCCTCTTGTTCTGGTACTGGTTGCCTGGGAGAAGAGACCAACCCCCTCCTGGCTACAACCTCCCTTCAGCTAGTTGTAGAGAGCAAAAAGTTCTCCCCTGAGCCTCCTCTTCTCCAGGCTAAGCAATCCCAGCTCCCTCAGCCTCTCTTCATAGGGCTGGTGCTCCAAACCCCTCCCCAGCTTTCTTGCCCTTCTCTGGACACATTCCAGCAACTCAACATCTTTCCCAAACTGAGGGCCCCATAACTGGACACAGGACTGAAGTTGTGGCCTAACCAGAGTGCTTTATAGGGGGAGAATGTCCTCCCTGCTCCTGCTGGCCACGCTGTTCCTGATACAGGCCAGGATACTGTAAATACAGTAAATTGCAAGAGTCCAGCTCAGGCACCACTAGGTGCTAGTGACCTCCTCGTTTGACTACAATTTTATTAGAAGCAGTTAGCAGGAGGTGTAGTTTGAACAAGAAGCTTTCATCTGTCATATGTTAGATGTGCTAGGACTTGCCTGCATTGCCATGGATATATAGCACTGTTCAGATTACTAGGAGACCTGCTACATGGTCCCAGCAGCCTTCCTAAAAAGGGCTGCTTTTCTAAAAGGTTTGAATTTCTGGAATGTCCTGTGTCATATCTACCAGTGCCAGGCAGTTTAATATGGATGCCCTTGGATATTCAAAATCACACTTGTTTTTGTTTTTATTTTTTAAATTAATTAAGTCTCACCTTCTGTGTCATGACAGAGAAATTCAGAGAAGTTATTAAATTCAAGAACATTCTCAGAATTCTGTCATTTTGGAATAATGACAATTCCATGTAATTTTATTTTTATTTTTCCTCTCAGCATACTGTGTGGTATTAGATCAAATTTCCTGGAGACATCAAACAAATCCATTTTACCAACAAAGGTGTTCTCATTAACCTGACATTAATCTTGCCAAAAAAAATATTAAAAGATTGATTTCACACAAATCTGAGTTGCCTCCTTCACAGAAAGAGTTGTTGGCCATTGGAATGTGCTGCCCAGGGAGGTGGTGGAGTCATCGTCCCTGGAGGTGTTCAAGAGGGGATTGGAAGTGGCACTTGGTGCCATGGTTTAGTAGTTGTGAGGTGTTGGGTGAGAGGTTGGACTTGATGACCTTTGAGGTCTTTTCCAACCTTATTGATTCTATGATTCTATATTGCAGTAATGTGCAGGAAAACCTATGCAATACCAATTTAGTGGTGACCCGGTGGTGCTAGGCTAATGGTGGGACTTGATGATCTTAAAGGTCTTTTCCAGCCCAAATGATTCTTCATTAATAAAGTCTCAAATTAATTGTTCCATTGTTTTATCCATCAATTAATCAACCACTTAAGTGGTCTACTGTTCATCAGTTTATCCACCTTTTCACTTTTAACATATATAAATTGTACAAATGGCGGCAGTTCAGACTTTTTGTTTCTTTTTCAAGAGATATTTGATATTAACATAAGCTGTTTATAAATTTCCATAGCTTATTTACTACTCTTGCAGAAATTATCTGAATCTGATGATTTTAAAATGTTTCGTTTCAAGACATGCTGTTTAATGTTGGCCTTTCTTGTGGAGAACGAGCATTATTGTCCATCTCCATTACTGTATAAGCCAGGTAAATTTCCTTGCTTCATTCTCGACCTTCCTAGGCAAGAACAAAAATCAGCAGTTTATGCGTACACATGGTGAATGTGACTCAGAAGCTTGTCAGTACCAGCCAGGGAACAGTCTTAGGATTTTCTCCGTTGTCTTTTAAGTCATCACTACTTCTGAAAATACTTCCACAAGACTAACAGTATCATGAGCAAGCACCATTTAAAAGCATGTGCTGTGTTCTCTTATACCTAAGGCATAGGACTATGAATTTAAAATTCTGGATTCCATTCATACCTCTCTGACTAGAACAAAAAACATAATTACCACAGTTCATTTTAACTCCTTGTGCTCGTTTTCTCTCTCATCTTTTTATTTGACTGTGCATTAAAACTGTAAAGTACGGGACAAGGGCAATGGCATCCTGGCCTGCATCAGGAATAGTGTGGCCAGCAGGAGCAGGGAAGTCACTGTGCCCCTGTACTCAGCACTGGTTAGGCCACACCTTGAGTGCTGTGTCCAGTTCTGAGCCCTTCAGTTTAAGAAGGACATTGAGACACTTGAATATGTCCAGAGAAGGGCAACAAAGCTGGGGAGAGATTTGGAAGCACAAGCCCTATGAGGAGAGGCTGAGGGAGCTGGGGTTGCTTAGCATGGAAAAGAGGAGACTCAGGGCAGACCATGTTGCTGTCTACAACCACATGAAGGGAGGTTGTAGCTAGGTGGGGGTTGGTCTCTTCTCCCAGGCAACCAGCACCAGAACAAGAGGACACAGTCTCAAAGTGTGCCAGGGGAAGTTTAGGCTCAAGGTGAGGAAAAAGTTCTTCACAGAGAGGGTTGTTAGCCATTGGAATGTGCTGCCCAGTAAGGTGGTGGAGTCACCGTCCCTGGAGGTGTTCAAGAGGGGATTGGATGTGGCACTTGGTGACATGGTTTAGTAGTCATGAGGTGTTGGGTGACAGGTTGGACTTGATGATCTTTGAGGTCTCTTCCAACCTTACTGATTCTATGAAGGGCTGTCTCCTGTAACAAGTAATAACTACAGAGTTCCTATTTAAATTACACCTTAACATGATACCTCCACACAAATAACGGATAACACCAATGCCTGGCTGATAGTACAAGCTAGTGGTGGATAGATGAGTTTTCATCTAACCAGAAAGTTCTTGCAAAACCACAGCCAGTTGATTACAGAGAACATGCATCTCAGCTGCTTGCTTGAAAATTGAACTTGAATGTAAAGCAGATGTGACCCTTGATACCTGCTGTTTATTGGTTCTGGGCAATGATTTCTGCCTTCCTACAGCAACCTAAATGCAAAGTATTTTTAAAAGCCCAACCACGTCTGGAATTTTTATTTGTTTTATTCCCCCCCCCCCCCCCCCCCCCCGCCCCCGCCTTTCTTGTACCATCTCATGCATAGATTTTGGGTTTTTTAATTTTCTTTTCTTTCCCTCTATGTGTAATTGGAAAACCAATTGTATTATTTAATCTATTAATTATATATATAAATAAATAAAAATTATATGTGCACATTTATAGTGAACAATTCAAGCTATCAAAAATCTTTCTACCCTGCTGCACTATTCCTTTTCCTTTATACTGCCCTTAAGTGCTGGGACATGCACTTCACTCAGGATATTTTAAAGGAGCCTCCACCCAAGCACATGGCTCAGCAACAAGCTTTTATAAATAAAGGACTATGTAGGCAGCAAAACTGCTGTGCACATGTGAAAATCATAGACAGCAGATATGAATATGCCTATGAGTGTGAAGGCCCAGTCTGGAGATGACAGAAAAGGCACTGTACACCACAGCTAGGGTCAGAGTGGCTGGAGAGCAGCCAGGCAGAAAGGGACCTGGGCGTACTGGCAAGAGTAGGCTGAACATGAGCCAGCAGGGAACACAGGGGGCCAAGAAGGCCAATGGCATCCTGGCCTGTATCAGAAATAGTGTGGCTAGCAGGAGCAGGGAGGTCATTGTGCCCCTGCACTCAGCACTGGTTAGGCCACACCTTGAGTCCTGTGTCCAGTTCTGGGGCCCTCAGTTTAGGAAAGATGTTGAGTTGCTCAAAGGTGTCCAGAGAAGGGCAACAAAGCTGGGGAGGGTTTTGGAGCACAAGCCCTATGAGGAGAGGCTGAGGGAGCTAGCGTTGCTTAACCTAGAGAAGAGGAGGCTCAGGGGAGACCTTCTTGCTCTCTACAACTATCTGAAGGGAGGTTGTAGCCAGGTGGGAGTTGGTCTCTTCTCCCAGGCAACCAGCAGCAGAACAAGAGGACACAGTCTCAAGCTGCGCCTGGGGAGGTTTTGGCTGGATGTTAGGAAGAAGTTCATCACAGTGAGTTGTTGGCCATTGGAATGTGCTGCCTAGGGAGGTGGTGGAGTCACCATCACTAGAGGTGTTTAGGAAGAGACTGGATGGGGTGCTTGCTGCCATGATTTTGTTGATTAGATGGTGTTGGGTGGTAGGCTGGACTTGATGATCTCAAAGATCTTTTCCAACCTGGATAATTCTGTTCTATTCACAGTCTGATTTCTCAGAACATGCACAACATGGTAGTTACTATGCTGCAAATGGGACATTAGGCCCTGAACTCTTTAAAGTTAGCATGAACTCTTCATACTCATAAGTTATCATAAACTATTCAGAAGGGAAGAACTGACCTCCTCCTGCATCTTAAATGCTTTACTTCTCAGTCTTCTCTATACTAGACCTTTGGCTTCAGCTGTATTTGCTTCAGCTCATTACTTGGATGTACCACACAGGGTTACATGCAAAGGTGATGTTTTAAGTAGAAGATGTGAGCAGCACACTGGGAGGATGTTATGATTCTGAGAACTGATCTGTATAATCTTACTCATTTTGAAGAGTTACTGACATCAATGTGATTACTTGCATGGTCCAAATATTCACCAATGTTACAGCTGCAAATTCCAGGCCAGCAGAGAGATATCATTCTGCCGTTTTAACCATGATGAGAATTACTTTGACATAAAATAGTTGTATTCAGTCAAAATGCTAGTCCTGATAAATAAAGTGTCAGATCCTATATCCCTACAGTATCAAGCCACCCAATGACTTCTGTGGGTTGAACAGGTACCTGATTCTCAAACCACTAGTGTAATACCAACCTTAAGCTTCTTCTAATTTTTTCCAACTAGCCATCACAACCTTAGCAGTCTGTTCATGATGTGAATGAAGCTCGGTGATTTGCAACCGGCAAAAGTGATCAAATGTATTTTGCTAACAGAATAATTTGCTATGAGTTTCATTTTGCTCAAAACCATTTTAAAAATGCATGAGTTATCAACAGTTCCAAGATTCACAAATCATAACCTTGGGGATAATAATGGTGTTTGTGTTCAATTTATGAAGTAGCAAAAGCAAGCTCTTAGAAAATTCCCCAAACACAACAGCTGAAGGCAAGACACTACATGGAAGGATCAAGCCTAGGACAGTGGCATGTTTATAAGAATGACTGAAATAAGAGTAGAACGGAAATAAGAAAGTTCCCACTGCTAAACAAAGTCTGATATAATGCTGATATGCAGTGCCTTGTTAGGCATTTATGCTGTCCTTGTATCACAGTGGGAATAGCTGGAATTAAACACTACACGTTACCAGAAAAGCCAAATACAGTGATTGGCTTGGGAAACGTCTATGTGGAAAACTGGCAGAATCATAAAATATACACTGGATTGAGCGAGATTAAGTTATTGAACATAGAATCACAGAATTATAGAATCATTAAGGTTGGAAAAGACCTCAAAGATCATCAAGTCCAACTTGTCACCAAACACCTCATGACTACTAAATCATGGCACCAAGTGCCACGTCCAATCCTTTTTTGAACACCTCCAGGGATGGTGACTCCGCCACCTCCCTGGGCAGCACATTCCAATGGCGAATGACTCTTTCTGTGAAGAACTTTCTCCTCACCTTGAGCCTAAACTTCCCTAGGCACAGCTTGAGACTGTGTCCTCTTGTTCTGGTGCTGGTTGCCTGGGAGAAGAGACCAAGCTCCTCTTTTCTACAACCTCCCTTCAGCTAGTTGTAGAGAGCAAGAAGGTCTGCCCTGAGCCTCCTCTTCTCCAGCCTAAGCAACCCCAGCTCCCTCAGCCTCTCCTCATAGGGCTTGTGCTCCAAAACTCTCCCCAGCTTTGCCACCCTTCTCTAGACACATTCCAGCAACTCAACATCTTTCCTAAACTGAGGGGCCCAGAACTGGACACAGGATTCAAGGTGTGGCCTAACCAGTGCTGAGTGCAGGGGCACAATGACCTCTCTGCTCCTGCTGGCCACACTATTTCTGATACAGGCCAGGATGCCATTGGCCTTCTTGGTCCCCTGGGTTCACTGCTTCATCATGTTCAGCCTGCTATTGACCAATACCCCCAGGTCCCTTTCTGTTTGGCTGCTCTCCAGCAGGATAGTGCATGGTGGGAACTAAAAGAAAAGTAAGACTATATCCTGGCTTCAGAGAACATTTAGCGTGGCCTTTTTATCTTCAACAGTGGTCACTAGTGAAAATCTAAGTTAAACTGGGACAATAAAAAGTGATACTTTCTGCTCCTGTACTTGCCCATGGATTTCTTGTGCAGTTTTTTGTTTGTTTATTTAACAGCTACCAATTAAGATATCCACCAAGTTAATCTCACATCTTCTACTGGGCTCACACAAATTCCTTGTACCTGAGGCATACTTTGAAAAGAAGCTGCAGAGGCCTGTGGTATGAAGAAGTTCTGACCAGGCAGAAGTACTTACTTTTGGCATTGCATCAGCAACATCCCATGGCACATGCCTTCAGAGCACCATTTATCAAGAAACACCTTAGTTTAATCTTCCACAGTCATGCACAAATTCCTAAGAGCAGAATACTGTAAGAGATGCAGATTGATTGTGATAGAAGTACATGCCATAAATCGCAGGTATGCATCTGTTACTACCTCACTAACAGCAAACACCAGCAATGCTAACAATCCCAGTAACTTGGGCCCCTCAAATTAAGAAGGACATTGAGACTCTTGAATGTGTCCAGAACCCAATGAGGAGAGGCTGAGGGAGGTGGGGTTGCTTAGCCTGGAGAAGAGGAGGCTCAGGGGAGACCTTATTGCTGTCTACAACTACCCAAAGGGAGGTTATAGCCAGGTGGGGCTTAGTCTCTCCTCCCAGGTGTAATGGGTTGGGGCAGACCCCCTCCCCACCACATGCAGAAATAACGACTCAGACAAACGGATTGCAAAAGTGATGGAAAGTTTAAATAGAGAACAGTGAGTGCGTGCAGAGAACTAGAAATACAGTGACAAGAGAGACCCCAAAACAGACCCAGAGAGATTCCATCCCCACCTGAGGGTGCACCCAAACTGCCAGGGCTCCTTCTTCCCCCCCCCCACTGCTAGGCTAGTCTCAGCTGGCCAGATCTGAGACTGCCCATCCCCCCCGTGGCCTTGGGCCTAGCCAGGCCCATGGCCGGGAGATCTCCTCCCCAGTTACCGGGTGGCGAGGAGGAAGGAAAGAGGAAGTGCCAGACCCCACCGTAAAACTTATAATGGTGCAAGGGATCATGGTAGGAAATAACCTAACTTCCTGTGTCCACCCACTGGGCTGGACTTCTGGACACAGGAAACACCCCTGCAGCAGAGGGCACCCAGCCCAAACTACGACACCAGGCAACCAGTACCAGAACAAAAGGACACAGTCTCAAGCTGTGCCTAGGGAAGTTTAGGCTCAAGGTGAGGAGAAAGTTCTTCACAGAAAGAGTAATTGGCCATTGGAATGTGCTGCCCAGGGAGGTGGTGGAGTCACCATCCCTGGACGTGGCACTTGAAGCCGTGGTTTAGTACTCATGAGGTGTTGGGTGACAAGTTGGACTTGATGATGTCTGACCTCTTTTCCAACCTTATTGATTCTATGAAATTGATGCTTTTGAGGATGAACATAGATTTATTTTTCTCTTTTCTTTGGCATTTGAAAATCTCTTCAAGATATAACAGCCCTTAAAAACAAAGGGGTCCAGGAGGACTGGACTTACTTCAAGAAAGAAATCTTGAAGGCTCAGGAACAGGCTGTCCCACAGTGCTGAAAGAGGAGCTTCTGGGGTAGATGGCCAGCCTGGATGGGCAAAAAGCTTCTGAATGAATTAAGAGAAATAAAGAGGGTGTAATATCTTTGGAAGAAAGATGAGGTTACTCATGAAATGTTTAACGATGTCGCTAGGTCATGTAGGAAAAAAATTAGAGAGGCAAAAGCCCATTCAGAGCTTAGACTGGCCTCTGCTGTGAAGGACAACAAAAAATCCTTCTATAAATATATTAATGGCAAAAGGAGGGGAAAGGACAACCTCCATTCCTTGGTGGATGTGGAGGGGCATATTGTAACAAAAGATGAGGAAAAGGCAAAAGTCCTTAGCACCTTCTTTTCCTCAATTTTCAATAGCAAGATAGGTTGTCTTCAAGACAGCTGGCCTCCTGAGCTGGCAGATGGAGTCAGGGAGCAGTGTAGTCTCCCTGCAATCCAGGAGGAAGCAGTTAGAGACCTGCTGATCCACTTGGATCCCCACAAGCCTATGGGATGGGATCCATCCTAGGGTAATGAGAGAGCTGGCAGATTAGCTGGCCAAGCCACCCTCCATCATTTGCCACCAGTCCCGGCTCACTGGAGAGATCCCATGTGACTGGAAGCTGGCAAATATGATGCCCATCCACAAGAAGGGCCAGAAGGAGGAGCCAGCAAATTGCAGACCTGTCAGCCTGACCTCAGTGCCAGGCAAGATAAGGGAACAGGTCATCTCAAGTGCAATCACACAGCAATTACAGGATGGCCAAGGGATGGATTTAGGACAGGCAGGTCCTGCCTGACCAACTGGATCTCCTTCTATGATCAGGTGACTGCCTGGTGAATGTGGGGCAGGCCATGGATGTAGACTACCTGGACTTCAGCAAGGCCTTTGACACTGTCCCCCATAGCAAACACCTGGCCAAGCTGTCAGCCCATGGCTTGGACAGAAGCAATCCGTGCTGGGTTAAGAACAAGCTAGAGGGCAGAGCCCAGAGAGTGGTGTTAAATGGTGCCACATCCAGCTGGCAGCCAGTCACTAGTGGTGTGCCCCAGGGATCAGTGCTGGGCCCCATGCTCTTTAATATCTTTATCAATGATCTGGATGAGGGGATTGAGTCCATCATCAGTAAATTTGCAGATGACACCAAGCTGGGGGCAGGAGTTGAACTGTTAGAAGGTCTACAGAGGGACCTTGACAGGCTGGGCAGATGGGCAGAGTCCAAGGGCATGAGATTCAACACATCCAAGTGCCACGTTCTACACATTGGCCACAGCAACCCCATGCAGTGCTACAGGCTGGAGTCAGAGTGGCTGGAGAGGAGCCAGGCAGAAAAGGACCTGGGGGTACTGGTCAATAGTAGGCTGAACATGAGCCAGCAGGGAACCCAGGGGGCCATGAAGGCCAATGGCATCCTGGCCTGCATCAGGAATAGTGTGGCCAGCAGGAACAGGGAAGTCATTGTGCCCCTGTCCTCTGCACTGGTTAGGCCATACTTTGAGTACTGTGTTCAGTTCTGGGGCCCTCAGTTTAGGAAAGATGTTGAGATGCTGGAACGTGTCCAGAGAAGGGCAAGAGAGCTCAGGAGGGGTTTGGATCACAAGCCCTATGAGGAGAGGCTAAGGGAGCTGGGGTTGTTTAGCCTGGAGAAAAGGAAGCTCAGGGGAGAACTTATTGCTCTCTACAACTAGCTGAAGGGAGGTTGTAGCTAGGTGGGGGTTGGTCTCTTCTCCCAGGCAGCCAGCACCAGAACAAGAGGACCCAGTCTCAAGCTGCACCAGGGGAGGTTTAGGCTGGATGTTAGGAAGAAATTCTTCACAGAGAGAGTTATTAACCACTGGAATGTGCTGCCCCGGGAGGTGGTGGAGTCTCTATCACTGGCAGTGTTTAAGAAGTGACTGGATGAGGCACTTTGTGCCATGGTTTAGTTGATTAGATGGCTTTGGGTGAGAAGTTGGACTCAATGATTTTGAAGATCTTTTCCCATCTGGTTAATTCTGTATTTCTGTGTGAAGGATGAGTGTTCACTTGTCACAATTTCCCTTTCTCAGTGCTTCTTTCTGTAGAGCAGTGGGACTGAGATTTCCAAGCCAGCTTGAACTTTTTTTTTTCCTCCCCTCTGTATTTTCCACCATGAAACATAACCACAATGGAGAAGATGCAGTCTTTTTCTGTCTGTTCTTTATTAAATTTATCTTAGGATTCATAAGAAATGATTCTCACTTTCCAACCTGCCCCTCTTCCTGAAGGCTTCCTGTTCAGATTTGATTGATAAGTGAATGCATTTTCCAGATATGTTTTATTGTGTGTTTTCCTCCTTTCCTTCCATATTTCAGAAAAGAAGCAGTGAAGGGGAAGAAATGATCTGTTATTGAGGTACAAAAGCAGAGATTTATTGAATGATGAAAGCAAACTCAAGGGGCCTTTAGGTAAAAATTGTGTAATTAGCATAACATCATCTGGCTAATCTGCTCCTGCTCCACCATCACCACTTTTGCACCCATCCCAGAGCTGGGGACAAAACCCTCACCAGTCAAGATACCACACAGAGGAGCTCAGCCCCAGTAAAGACGCCCAGCCAGCACCCATGGAGGATATTGGAGGAGTCATTAATCATTGCCTTACCTAACCGAGGGGCCACCAGGCCCCCCAGCATTTGTTGTCACCGTCACAATCACCCAGTGTGCACCACAGGCACTCAGTGACAAGAGGAGGATCCCTCAGCCCAGATCGGCTCAGCTTGGGGCTTCTGCCTTTCCTTGGGGAGATTAAAATGGGAAGTGGGTGGGGAGGACCAAGTGGCCACACTTGGGGTGGGAGGAGACTCCAGCAGAGCTCAGGTGCCCTGGGATTTGAAAGAAAAAGGGGGAAAATGGGGCAGGTGAGGGACTTCTTGGTGTCAGGGGGTGATGGGACTGGGGGGAATGGAAAAAAAAATTAGAAATGGGTAGATTCAGATTGGATATTAGGAAGAAATTCTGCACCATGACGGTTGTGAGATACTGGAATGGTTTGTCCAGGGAAAGGGTAGAAGCCCCATCACTCGGAGTTTTTGAAGCCAGGCTGGATGTGACTCTGGGCAACCTGATCTAGTGTGAGACATCCCTGCACATGGCAGGGGTGTTGGAACTGAATGAACCTTGGGGTGCCCTCCAACCCCAACAATTCTATGATTCTAAAACAATTTTACAGTTTAGGCTGGATGTTAGAAAGAAGTTCTTCATAGAGAGAGTGATTGGCCATTGGAATGGGCTGCCCAGGGAGGTGGTGGAGTCACTGTCCCTGGAAGTGTTTAAAAAGAGACTGGATGAGGTACTTAGTGCCATGGTTTAGTTGATTAGATGGTGTTGGATGATAGGTTGGACTCAATGATCTTGGAGGTCTTTTCCAACCTGGTTAATTCTGTGATTCTGTGATAAGGGCTGAAGCAAATTGCCTTGCAATTGGGCTGGGGCATCTCTATCTGCTCTGTGGTTATCACTACAGAAAATGTCTGGCAGCAAACTTATCTTTTGCCAGCTCAGGGAATTGCACTGATTCATTTCTAAGGTCACAGATCGCAGTCATAGAAGGCTAATTGCTAGTAGCTACCACCTGAGATAAGACATACTGCTACAAGTAAGTCATTATGTATCAAATGGGCAAACAGAAAGAGCCCAGTTAACATCAAATCCTGCAAATCCTCTGTATCTACAAAACACACAGTGAATTCACTTTCAATGCTTTACCTTAGACAACATCATCTTAGACAAGTCAAATATTCTGCAACTATAACACAGGAAAAAATGACTGCACATCTTTTTACCTGAACTTCATATAGAATAGAATAGAATAGACCAGACCAGGTTGGAAGAAACCTTCAAGATCATCACATCCAACCTATTATCCAATACCATCTAATCAACTAAACCATGGCACCAATCACCTCATCCTGTCTCCTCCAAAACACCTCCAATGATGTTGAGTCCACCACCTCCCTGGGCAGCCTATTCCAATTGCAAATCACTCTCTCTATGAAGAACTTCTTCCTTACATCCAGTCTAAACCTCTCCTGGCACAGTTTGATACTGTGTCCTCTTATTCTGGTACTGGTTGCCTGGGAGAAGAGACCAGACACTGCCTGTCTACAACCTCCCTTCAGGTAGTTGCAGACAGCAATAAGGTCTCCCCTGAGCTTCCTCTTCTCCAGACTAAGCAACCCCAGCTCTCTCAGCCTCTCCTCGTAGGGTTTGTGCTCCAAACCCCTCACCAACTTTGTTGCCCTTCTCTGGACATGTTCCAGCATGTCATTCAGTTAGAAGGCAGGTGAATGCAAGCAGTTCTGGCAATACCATCACAGTCTGAAGGGAGAACAAGAAATTTTCATTTAGCTCTTTGTAAACGCTCTCAGTTTCAGTGAGCATTATAACAATATGAAGATGCCATTATTCCAGCTATAATAGTATTGCCATAAAGCCAAGCTGTTATGCAGCAGTTGCTTTGATTGCCACTTCACCTCTTGCTA
>NW_027144670.1:0-7500 GCF_026170545.1 Melanerpes formicivorus | reverse complement strand
TTGGAATGGGCTGCCCGGGGAGGTGGTGGAGTCTCCATCCCTTGAAGTGTTGACGAGGAGATTGGACGTGGCACTTGGTGCCATGGTCTAGTCATAAGGTCTGTGGTGACAGGTTGGACTCGATGATCCTCAAGGTCTCTTCCAACCTTAGCGATACTGTGATACTGTGATATTGCTGTCTACAACTACCTGAAAGGTGGTTGTAGCCAGGTGGGGGTTGGTCTCTTCTCCCAGGCAACCAGTAGCAGAACAAGAGGACACAGTCTCAAGCTGCACCAGGGGAGGATTAGGCTGGGTGTTAGGAAGAAATTCTTCCCAGAAAGTGATTGGCCGTTGGAATGTGCTGCCTGGGGCGTGGTGGAGTCCCCATCACTGGAGGTGTTTAGGAAGAGATTGGATGAGGCTCTTGGTGCCATGGTTTAATTGATTAGATAGTTTTGGGTGATAGGCTGGACTTGATGATCCCAAAGGTCTTTTCTAACCTGGTTAATTCTATTCTGTTCTATTCTTGGTAAATAGAAATAAAGAGTGCTCCTTTTGGCACCTGGATATACAAGTGAACTTTGTAACTTTTGCAATTAATGAAAATTGTTTCCCACAGTTTTCTAGTGGCAGACCAGACTGCTGATGGTGGTTAGAGGCCTCTTATGTGATGTACCATGCAAGAAGAAAATTGGAATGGTCAGAAAAAGAAGCTATTAGAAAAGGATTTCTGCAGGTGATTAACTTAATGAGGACCAGGATTTTCATAAGACTGTCAGCTTCTTCTGGAATTGATACTTGAAGCTCACAAATCTGATTCTTACAGTTCTGTTCCTAGTTCTCATATATGTAGGTTTGTGGGGTTTTTTAATAATTAGGCAGCTTTTTATTTATTTATTTATTTGGCTTGGTTTGGCTTCTTTACAAGATGACAGTAGTAGTTAGTTATGTTACAGTTACTGTGAACCTTAATTAAGCATCCCCTAAGCAGCTTAGAGAGCATTGGACAAAAACTGCTGTTGAGGTAACAGCAATTTTCTGGGACTGAACAGTTTTGAGCAGCATGGGGTATTTGATATCCCACCTCTTAACTGCTGCTGTGTCTGACAAAGGGATGAGATATTAGCTTGGAAGAGGTCTCGGTCCAGAGAGGGAAAGAGACTCAGTTCTGTTGAATCTTCCCATGTTATGAAACTAGAGGCACAAACGAGGCCAAAATATCAACAGCGAGGCTATTTATTAACAGAATAAAGAGGATGGATCAGAAGGAGAGAGAGAGAAAATAAAGAGTGAGAGACAGAAGAGGGAGAGAGAAGAGGAAAGGAGTTATATTACCACACCCCTCACCCCCCAAGACAGTCTCTGGTGGAAAGCTGCTGCAGCCTTGGTGTGGAGGAGAGGTTATTCTTGTTGGCTGCGCTATCCTCCAGTGGAGAAGGGGAGCGAGAGAGCCCAGAGTCCAAGTCGAAGTCCAAGCCCTTCTCTCAGCAGCCTCTTCAGCTCCATGAACTTAGGACACAGAGAGAGGGTTCCTCCTGGTCTGCTTCTTCAGGCTACCTGGTGATGTCTCTGTCCTTTTCTCTCTTGGCATTCTCTTCGTTTATCTTCAGAGCAGCATTGCCCAGGTCTTTTCCTTCTCTCCTGTTTTCCTTCTCCAAGCCAGTAGTTGCTCAGATCTTTAATACATTTTTTTCAGGTATGTATATTCCAGAGAGTATGGATAGCAGCGGCCTCTGCCCATTGTTTCCAGGGCAGCTGCAGACTGGTGAGCAATCTTTATCTATGCACCTTCCAGAGAGTTGTTCCAGTGGCGTCTGCCTAATACACATCAGCTATTGTCTGGGCAAGCAGGAAAGGTGATTTTATCTTTGTTGAGTCACATCAAGAGAGACAAGATCTATTCTCTCACAGTAGATTAAGAAACAAGTACTAAAACCAGATATATTTGGAGGGGTTTGGGTGTTGTTTTTTGTTTGTTTGGGTGGTTTTTGGGGGGTTTGTTTCTTCATTTGTTTGTTTGTTTTATTGATAAAGAGGAACTTGGCAAAATTCCTTTGGAGGGGTCAAAACTATATAGAATCATTAAAACAATTTAAAGAGTTAATTCTAAAAATTGGCAAGAGTTTTCCCCTAGCTCACAATCAAACTTGTAAATGCCAACTTGTTTTACTTCAGCAATTTAAAAAACACACTTTGACTTTCACATTGGAACAACATTTTTCATTGCATGCCATGAACATGGGTCAAAACTATCAGTTGCATGTCTGTACAACTGTAAATGAATGTCATACTTTTGTGAATTCAGAGTGAGTGTCTTCACCCTAAGATAAATATACCCTCACCAGCAGGTGGAATAGAATTAAATTCTCAAGGGGCTGTTTGTTAATACCCTAGATGAACCCAAGACAATCATAGCTGGAAGAAAGCTAAAGCAGGGGTTACACCGATTGCTCCCCAGCTTTGCTGTCTTACTCTGGACACATTCCAGCAACTCAACATCTTTCCTAAACTGAGGAGCCCAGAACTGGACACAGCACTCAAGGTGTGGCCTAACCAGTGCTGAGTACAGGGACAGAATGACTTCCCTTCTCCTGCTGGCCACACTATTCCTGATACAGGCCAGAATGCCATTGGCCTTCTTGGCCACCTGGGCACACTGCTGTCTCACGTTCAGCTTTCTATCAACCACTACCCCTAGGTCCCTTTCTGCCTTTCTACACAACCATGTTAATCTTCCAGAGCTCCAAATGTATCAGGCTCAGTCTCATGCACAACCTCATCCCCATTGACAGTGCTGGATGTCATTGCCACCTTTTCTCTTGCACCACAGTCAACTTTGTGTGGCCCCAGGGTGATCAGATTGGGGAGCAGATCCACTGACCTCTGAATCCATTATTCTGTGTGGTCTTCCATCTGCCTTGATGAAAGGAGGATCTTGAATCAGGTGAAAAACTGTCAGGTTCTCCTTTTCAGCAGAAGTCTGGACTAAAGGCTCTGCATAACCAATATATAAAATACTTACTGACTCAGTTTTGCATCAAAGACATTCAGGGACAAATGAGTGAGTTACATACAGATAGCAGAACACTGTGAATTGGGGCATGAAATGAAGCACCTGTCTATAGATTTCATCAGCTCTTTCTTTCTAAAATTTTTTGCTGGTGAATTATGGGGGTTTATTGGTTGGTTGTCTTTTTTAGTAGTTTAAGGCTTGGACTAGATGGCCATTGGAATGTGCTACCCAGGGAGGTGGTGGAGTCACCATCTCTGGAGCTGTTAAAAAAGGGTTTGGATATGGCACTTGGTGCCATGGTTTAGTAGTCATGAGGTGTTGGGTGACAGGTTGGACTTGATGGTCTTTGAGGTCTTTTCCAACCTTATTGATTCTATGATTCTGCGATTTTTGAGGTCTCTTACAATGAGACATATTCTGTCATGCTGTAATTCTGCATCCTCCCCTTTGGGTGTGATAATTTATAGATAATATGCTGTCCTCCAACAAGCTCAGCAGGATAGGTTTCAGTAATATGGGGTTTATGCATAGAGGCCACAACTCTGTAAAGCTTAGCACTGATCACAGGTCCTGGTGATGCATAACACAGTAATGGTGTGACAGGTTAGGCTGTGCCTTTAAGAAAAGGACAGCTGCAGAGTTCTCTAGCTGAATGTTTAGGTGTAAAAAGGAAAACAAAGATTAATTCTAAATGAATTTAATTGGTTAGATGTGAGATGCACCATAACAAATCTCTCTAATACTCTTGCTCTCACTTGCTCCAGCTTCAGCTTCAGTCTGTTCTGACTTTCGTTCTTGGCCAGACTGCACGCATGTTGACCCTGACCTGCAAACTGATAAGATAATAATTAACTTCTTAACAACTGCTTTAAGCTAACGAATTTCCCTTAATATCCTTTTTTCTTTCTTTCTCCTTTTTCACCTAATTAACTACTAGGGTAAAGGGGAGGAGGGGGAGAGGAGTTTTGGGGGAACACGGGGGGGATTCTCCTCGGGAGGATCTGTGTTTGTGTTATTTCCTCTAAATTCTTGTATGATATTGTAAATACTGTATATGTTCTATATATTCATTGCATTTCATTATTGCTTGTAAAATACAGCTTTCCGTTTGCTTCTCTGGCTGAGTTTAGCTGTGCTTTATGTGTGCGCGGGTTGATTGAACCATCATACCACTACAAATGGGAAAAGCACATTAATGCTGAGGATATCCAACTAATGTATAATACCTAAATGAAAAATAGAATCATCAAAATATTATTTATTACTACATTTTTAGAATAATACAGTTGTATAGAATGGATTTACACAATTAGGCATCTCAACAGTCAATTTATTTTTGAAATTAATAAATAAATTGGGTTTTAATTTGGCTGGAGAATACAGAAATTGTAGACCTTTGAGATCATTGAGTCCAATTTCAGCTGAGTTTCAAGTTTAAACTAAGATGAACTATTTCAGAAATAGGCAGTACCATGTCAGTCCTTCCAGCTCAGTCACCAAAGTATATGAACTTGAGGAAAACAACTCAAATAATAATGATCCTGAGTAATCATCCAAGGTTTTTTTGCTTGCTTAGGGCAGAGAAGCAGCTTGTTCAAAACCTTACAAAGCCACACTGATACTGGAAAAAATACTAAAAATCTCCTTTTTATTTCCTTGAAAATTGTAACTGGGTAGATTTAGTGTTATTTAGGATCAGTAGCAAAGCAAGGGTACAAAGGGATTAAATGCTTTGCTTGAAAACAGGGCTATAAATTCGTCTGTCCTTTATCTTGAGCTTTGCAAAGCTCATTGAGTCACTGAGATTCAAATTATTGGGTTTTTTTTTGCTTGTTAGTTTTGTTCTACAGGTTTTTTTGATCCTGCTCCAATAGAGTAGTTTTTCCTAGAGAGACAGGTATAGGAAGAGGAAAGAAAAAATGGAAGAATTTACTGAAGGTGTCAGTATTAATCAAAAGAAGAAATAAAATACAGAGAAAAATAGAATCAACATCTAATAGTTAGATAATGAAAAATTACAAAGCAAGTCTTATTAAAGTAAAACATCTTCACTTTTGTGAAGAAGAAAAATTGGGTTCCAAAAACTGAGAGAGCCAAAAGCCAAGAGAGCCAAATGCTCCTGCAGGTAATTTAAAGGCCAACAAGTCAGAAGAATAACTTCTTTATGAAAGTCATTTGGACCTGTGACAATTGAATTATTTGAAATGTTTAAAATTTGTTGCAGCTGTTGTTCTGAGCAAGGACAGTGGCTAGACACATGCAGAGTGCATGATTCCCTAGCTGACCAATGGCCGCTGTGAAAAGCGAAAAAATAATATTCCATGTGTGCCAAGAACAACATCCTGACGTTCTGGCACCTTTTATTGGGGAATGATTTTAGCTTATACATCTGGCTGGACCCTATTGGTTAAGTGATTGATAACACAGAGTATATAAACAGCCACTCTGAGCAATACTGGACATTGCGGGGTTAGGGCTACTCTAGGGATTTCTATCTCTGTTATCTACTTTAGAATAGAATAGAATAGAATAGAATAGAATAGAATAGAATAGAATAGAATAGAATAGAATAGAATAGAATAGAATAGAATAGAATAGAATAGAATAGACCAGCTTGGAAAAGACCTTTGAGATCATCGAGCCCAACCTATCACCCAACACTATCTAATCAACTAAACTATGATGCCAGGCACCCCATCCAGTCTCTTCCATCAAGTCAACATCCTTCCTAAACTGAGGGGCCCAGAACTGGACACAGGACTCAAGGTGTGGCCTAACCAGTTCTGAGTCCAAGGCATAATGACCTCCCTGCTCCTGCTGGCTACACTGTTCCTGATGCAGGCCAGGATGCCATTGGCCTTCTTGGCCACCTGGGCACACTGCAGGCTCATGTTCAGCCTACTATCAACCACTACCCCAGGTCCCAGCCACTCTGACCCCAGCCTGTAGCACTGCATGGGGTCGTTGCGGCCAACGTGTAGAACCCGTCTCATAGAGTGGGTTGTCTGCCTCTCAAAGACTTAGGGTTATTGGAAGCAACCTAGTTCTACTTAGAGACTGGATGTTCTTTGGGGGAAGTTGTTTCATATTAGAAAAATGTCTGAATCCTAAGGTGACTGTGTGGATAGTGGGATGCAGGTTCAAACCAACAGTTTAGCGAATATGAGTTGCATCCTTGGCTATCTGGAATTTCACGTTCACAAGGTTGTATGATGCTGCTCTCTATGTGTACACACAAAATATATATAAATACAGAAGGCCTATCTGAGTGTTCATTATTCTTTTGATGCACTAGTTTTCCATAGTCACCAGAGTCTGCAGTGACTGTGGGTTTACAGAAGAAGCAAGGCTCATGCATAGTAAATTATATTTCCTTGGTATTCTCCTGATGAGAAAAACAAGCCTTAATCAATCCTTGGCCACAAACACCCTGAACTGTACTGGAATAAACTGGGCTCAGATGCCAGATCTCAATCATGTTGCTAAGCCACATGATAGATATCATACTTGTCAGACACAAGCTAGATATCATACTTGTCATTTATTGCACAATATTGTCCAAGTGCTTTATTGACATTAAGAAAGAAAACATGCATAATCTCTAAATGTGGTGTCACTACTGGCGTATCAAGGGAGCTGTGGGAAAACAATTTGGGGTTTTGGATGTCTTTGAATATTATTAACTGGTTCTTTAGCTGCTGTAAACTCTTTGCAAGAAACCAAAATAGTGAGTCTGGGGAACTGAAAACAGTGATGGATCTAAGAGACAAGAGAAGACTTCTTTTTATATAATCACATTAGGAAAGTAAGCTGTGGGACAATCTTTTGGAGACAAGAATAGAATATTGTATTTTTCTTACATTTTGGCAGATCATTAACAATAATCAAAAGTACTTTTACAGCTACTCTCAGAGAAGATTCTAGTCCAATCTCTTCTTGTGGTGCAGGACCAAGACATCATAGCACCAGCATCTGAAAGTGGGTATTCACATGCACATGCTCATTTTGGCTGCTCACCATTCTTACAGGTATATTCTAATCACTCACATCATTCAGATGCCATTCACACACCACCCATTTGTTTGCATTTTCATTCCTTCCATTAAAGTCTTCTGCAATTACTCAAGAACAAACTTAATGTACACAGCTGAGAAACTACACTTGGGAGACCAACTAGGATATAAAAACACAGAAAGAATAAACTACCTCTCTAAAAATTAATGTTGAAAACTAAAAATAGCTATTGCAAAAGTAATTAGGTGAAGCAAACAAAGCTCAAAAGAACACAGACCTAAATGAGCTGTAGCTGGAATTGCTGAAACGTGCCAAGACTTGTGTGAATAAAGGTAGCAATAAAAGGACAAATCCTTTGCACTTAGTTAATAAATCAAAAAGAAGCACAATTCCCAGACACGTGCATAAACGACTGTAACTGTGCAGAAAACAATGCCATATAGGAAATGTGCTGCAGAATATATTAAGGAGGTCAGAGACAATTCTGCAAA
>NW_027144669.1:0-34126 GCF_026170545.1 Melanerpes formicivorus | reverse complement strand
TAAAGCTGGGGCAGGGCTGTGGCTGGGCATGGACTGGGATTGGGTAGGGGTAGGGCTGGGGCTGGGGTTGGGCTGGGGCTGGGTCTGGGTCTGGGCTAGGGCTGGGGCTGGGACCAGGGCTGGGGCAGGGCTGTGACTGGGGCTGGGGCTGGGGCTGGGGCTGGGCTGGGGCTAGGCTGGGGCAGGGCTGGTGCAGGGGTGGGGCTGGGGCTGGGTCCAAGGTGGGGCTGGGGCCGGGGCTGGGGCAGGACTGGGGCCGGGCTGGGGCTGGGGCTGGGCTGAGGGCAGGGCTGGGGCAGGGCTGGGAATGGGGCTGGGCTGGGGCTGGGTCCAGGGCTGTGGCTGGGCTGTGGGTGGAGCTGGGCTGGGGCTGAGGGTGGGGTTGGGGCTGGGCTAGGGCTGGGCTGGGGCCGGGGCTGCGACTGGGGCTGGGTCCAGGGCCGGGGCTAGGCTGTGGGTGGAGCTGGGCTGGGGCAGTGCTGGGGCTGGAGCTGGGGCTGGGTCCAGGGCTGTGGCTGGGCTGGGGCTGGGGCTGGGCTGGGGCTGAGGGTGGGGCTGGGGCTGGGCTAGGGATGGGCTGGGGCCGGGCTGCGACTGAGGCTGGGTCCAGGGCTGGGACTGGGCTGTGGCTAGGGCTGGGCCGGGGCAGGGCTGGGGCAGGGGCTGGGCTGGGGCTGGGCAGCGGATGATGCTGGGGTGGGGCTGGGGCTGGGTTCGGTGCAGGGCTAGGGCTGGGTCTGGGTCTGGGGCTGGGCAGGGCTGGGGCTGGGCATGGACCGGGACTGGGCAGTGGTAAAGCTGGGGCAGGGTCTGGGCTGGGGACGAGGGTGGGGCAGGGCTGTGGCTGGGCATGGACTGGGATTGGGTAGGGGTAGGGCCGGGGCTGGGGTTGGGCTGGGGCTGGGTCTGGGTCTGGGCTAGGGCTGGGACTGGGTCCAGGGCTGGGGCAGGGCTGTGGCTGTGGCTGGGGCTGGGCTAGGGCTGGGCTGGGGCTGGGCTAGGGCTGTGCTGGGGCCGGGGCTGGAACTGGGGCTGGGTCCAGGACTGGGGCTGGGCTGGGTCTGGGTCCACAGCAGGGGCTGTGCTGGGGCTGGGGCTGGGCTGGGGCAGGGCTGGGGCAGGGGCAGGGCGGGGGCTGTGGATGGGCTGTGGCTGGAGCTGGGCTGGGGCCGGTGCTGCGACTGGGGCTTGGTACAGGGCTGGGGCTGGGCTGTGGGTGGAGCTGGGCTGGGGCAGTGCTGGGGCTGGGGCTGGGGTTGGGTCCAGGGTCGGGCTGGGTCCAGGGCTGTGGCTGGGCTGGGGCTGGGGCTGGGCTGGGGCTGAGGGTGGGGCTGGGGCTGGGGCAGTGCTGGGAGCTGGGGCTGGGGCTGGGGCTGGGCTGGGGCTGGGTCCAGGGCTGTGTCTGGGCTGGGGCTGGGGCTGGGCTGGGGCTGAGGGTGGGGCTGAGTCCAGGGCTGTGGCTGGGCTGTGGCTGGGCTGGGGTGGGGCTGCGACTGGGGCTGGGTCCAGGGCTGGGGCTGGGCTGTGGGTGGAGCTGGGCTGGGGCAGTGCTGGGGCTGGGGCTGGGGCTGGGGCTGGGCTGGGGCTGGGTCCAGGGCTGTGGCTGGGCTGGGGCTGGGGCTGGGCTGGGGCTGAGGGTGGGGCTGGGGCTGGGGCAGTGCTGGGGCTGGGGCTGGGGCTGGGGCTGGGCTGGGGCTGGGTCCAGGGCTGTGGCTGGGCTGGGGCTGGGGCTGG
Organism: Melanerpes formicivorus; assembly: GCF_026170545.1. Classification (NCBI taxonomy): domain Eukaryota; kingdom Metazoa; phylum Chordata; class Aves; order Piciformes; family Picidae; genus Melanerpes; species Melanerpes formicivorus. The sequence goes on along the minus strand of NW_027144669.1, from coordinate 32,392 downwards.
GCTGGGGCTGAGGGTGGGGCTGGGGCTGGGCTAGGGCTGGGCTGGGGCCGGGGCTGCGACTGAGGCTGGGTCCAGGGCTGGGACTGGGCTGTGGCTAGGGCTGGGCGGGGCAGGGCTGGGGCAGGGGCTGGGCTGGGGCCCAGGGTGGGGCTGGGGCTGGGGCTGGGCACAGGGCTTGGGACAGGGCTGGGGCCAGAGCTGGGGCAGGGCTGGGGCCAGGCTGGGGCTGGGTTCGGTGCAGGGCTGGGGCAGGGCGGGGGCTACAGCTGGGCTGGGACCGGGGATGGGTGCGGGGGTGGGGCTGGGGCTGGGTCCAGAGCTGGGCTGGGCTGGAGCTGGGACTGGGGCAGGGCTAGGGCTGGGCTGGTTCTGGGCTGGGGGCAAGGATGGGGTTTGGGCTGGGGTTGGGCCAGGGCTTGGGCTGGGCTGGGACCGGGGCTGGGCTGGGGTAGGGCTGGCACAGGGCTGGGGCTGGGGCTGGGGCTGGGGCGGGGACTGGGGCAGGGCTATGGCTGGGGCTGGGCTGGGGCCGAGTCTGGGTCCGGGGCTGGGTCTGGGGCCGGGGCAGGGCTGGGGCAGGGCTGGAACTGGGGCTGGGCTGGGGGCAAGGTTGGGGCTGGGGCTGGGCTGGTGGCGAGGGTGGGGCTGGGGCTGGGGCTGCGGACAGGGCTGGGGCTAGGGCTGAGGTAGGGGTAGGGCTGGGGCTGGATTGGGGCCAGGGCTGGGGCAGGACTAGGCTTGAGGCTGGGCCTTGGGCTGGGGCTGGGTTGGCGCAGGGCTGGGGCTGGGGCTGGAACGAAGGCATGGGCAGGGCTGGGGCTGGGGCTGGAGCCAGGGTGGGGCTGGGGCTGGGCAGGAGCAGGTCTGGGGCTGGGCGGTGGCTGGGGCTGGGCTGAGGGTAGGGCTGGGGCAGGGCTGGGGCTGGGGCTGTGTCCAGGGTGGGGCTGGGGCTGGGCAGGGGCAGGTCTGGGGCTGGGCGGTGGCTGGGGCTTGGCTGGGGCTGAGGCTGTGTCCAAGGTGGGGCTGTGGCCGTTGCTGGGGCAGGACTGGGGCCGGGCTGGGGCTGGGGGCTGGGTCCAGAGCAGGGGCTGGACTGGGGCTGGGGCTAGGCTGGGGCAGGGCTGGGGCTGGGCTGGGGCTGGGGCTGGGTCCGGGTCCAAGGTGGGGCTGGGGCCGGGGCTGGGGCGGGGCTGGGGCAGGACTGGGGCCGGGCTGGGGCTGGGGCTGGGCTGAGGGTAGGGCTGGGGCAGGGCTGCGGATGGGGCTGGGCTGGGGCTGGGTCCAGGGCTGTAGCTGGGCTGTGGGTGGAGCTGGGCTGGGGCTGAGGGTGGGGTTGGGGCTGGGCTAGGGCTGGGCTGGGGCCGGGGCTGCAACTGGGGCTGGGTCCAGGGCTGGGGCTGGGCTGTGGCTGGGGCTGGGCTGGGGCAGTGCTGGGGCTGGGGCTGGGGCTGGGCTGGGGCTGGGTCCAGGGCTGTGGCTGGGCTGTGGGTGGAGCTGGGCTGGGGCTGAGTGTGGGGTTGGGGCTGGGCTAGGGCTGGGCTGGGGCCGGGGCTGCAACTGGGGCTGGGTCCAGGGCTGGGGCTGGGCTGTGGCTGGGGCTGGGCTGGGGCAGTGCTGGGGCTGGGGCTGGGGCTGGGCTGGGGCTGGGTCCAGGGCTGGGGCTGGGCTGTGGGTGGAGCTGGGCTGGGGGCTGAGGGTGGGGCTGGGGCTGGGCTAGGGCTGGGCTGGGGCCGGGGCTGCGACTGAGGCTGGGTCCAGGGCTGGGCCTGGGCTGTGGCTAGGGCTGGGCCGGGGCAGGGCTGGGGCAGGGGCTGGGCTGGGGCTGGGCAGCGGATGAGGCTGGGGTGGGGCGGGGCCTGGGTTCGGTGCAGGGCTAGGTCTGGGGCGGGGGCTGGGGCTGGGCAGGGCTGGGGCTGGGCATGGACCGGGACTGGGCAGGTGTAAAGCTGGGGCAGGGCTGTGGCTGGGCATGGACTGGGATTGGGTAGGGGTAGGGCCGGGGCTGGGGTTGGGCTGGGGCTGGGTCTGGGACTGGGCTAGGGCTGGGGCTGGGACCAGGGCTGGGGCAGGGCTGTGACTGGGGCTGGGGCTGGGGCTGGGCTGGGGCTAGGCTGGGGCAGGGCTGGGGTAGGGCTGGGGCTGTGGCTGGGTCCAAGGTGGGGCTGGGGCCGGGGCTGGGGCAGGACTGGGGCCGGGCTGGGGCTGGGGCTGGGCTGAGGGTAGGGCTGGGCCAGGGCTGGGAATGGGGCTGGGCTGGGGCTGGGTCCAGGGCTGTGGCTGGGCTGTGGGTGGAGCTGGGCTGGGGCTGAGGGTGGGGTTGGGGCTGGGCTAGGGCTGGGCTGGGGCCCGGGCTGCGACTGGGGCTGGGTCCAGGGCCGGGGCTAGGCTGTGGGTGGAGCTGGGCTGGGGCAGTGCTGGGGCTGGGGCTGGGGCTGGGTCCAGGGCTGTGGCTGGGCTGGGGCTGGGGCTGGGCTGGGGCTGAGGGTGGGGCTGGGGCTGGGCTAGGGCTGGGCTGGGGCCGGGGCTGCGACTGAGGCTGGGTCCAGGGCTGGGACTGGGCTGTGGCTAGGGCTGGGCCGGGGCAGGGCTGGGGCAGGGGCTGGGCTGGGGCTGGGCAGCGGATGAGGCTGGGGTGGGGCTGGGGCTGGGTTCGGTGCAGGGCTAGGGCTGGGTCTGGGTCTGGGGGCTGGGCAGGGCTGGGGCTGGGCATGGACCGGGACTGGGCAGTGGTAAAGCTGGGGCAGGGTCTGGGCTGGGGACGAGGGTGGGGCAGGGCTGTGGCTGGGCATGGACTGGGATTGGGTAGGGGTAGGGCCGGGGCTGGGGTTGGGCTGGGGCTGGGTCTGGGTCTGGGCTAGGGCTGGGACTGGGTCCAGGGCTGGGGCAGGGCTGTGGCTGTGGCTGGGGCTGGGCTAGGGCTGGGCTGGGGCTGGGCTAGGGCTGTGCTGGTGCCGGGGCTGGAACTGGGGCTGGGTCCAGGACTGGGGCTGGTCTGGGTCTGGGTCCACAGCAGGGGCTGTGCTGGGGCAGGGCTGGGGCAGGGGCAGGGCGGGGGCTGTGGATGGGCTGTGGCTGGAGCTGGGCTGGGGCCGGGGCTGCGACTGGGGCTGGGTCCAGGGCTGGGGCTGGGCTGTGGGTGGAGCTGGGCTGGGGCAGTGCTGGGGCTGGGGCTGGGGCTGGGGCTGGGCTGGGGCTGGGTCCAGGGCTGTGGCTGGGCTGTGGCTGGGGCTGGGCTGGGGCTGAGGGTGGGGCTGGGGCTGGGGCAGTGCTGGGGCTGGGGCTGGGGCTGGGGCTGGGCTGGGTCTGGGTCCAGGGCTGTGGCTGGGCTGGGGCTGGGGCTGGGCTGGGGCTGAGGGTGGGGCTGGGGCTGGGCTAGGGCTGGGCTGGGGCCGGGGCTGCGACTGAGGCTGGGTCCAGGGCTGGGACTGGGCTGTGGCTAGGGCTGGGCCGGGGCAGGGCTGGGGCAGGGGCTTGGCTGGGGCCCAGGGTGGGGCTGGGGCTGGGGCTGGGCACAGGGCTTGGGACAGGGCTGGGGCCAGAGCTGGGGCAGGGCTGGGGCCAGGCTGGGGCTGGGTTCGGTGCAGGGCTGGGGCAGGGCGGGGGCTACGGCTGGGCTGGGACCGGGGATGGGTGCGGGGGGTGGGGCTGGGGCTGGGTCCAGAGCTGGGCTGGGCTGGAGCTGGGACTGGGGCAGGGCTAGGGCTGGGCTGGTTCTGGGCTGGGGGCAAGGATGGGGTTTGGGCTGGGGTTGGGCCAGGGCTTGGGCTGGGCTGGGACCGGGGCTGGGCTGGGGTAGGGCTGGCACAGGGCTGGGGCTGGGGCTGGGGCTGGGGCGGGGACTGGGGCAGGGCTATGGCTGGGGCTGGGCTGGGGCCGAGTCTGGGTCCGGGGCTGGGTCTGGGGCCGGGCTGGAACTGGGGCTGGGCTGGGGGCAAGGTTGGGGCTGGGGCTGGGCTGGTGGCGAGGGTGGGGCTGGGGCTGGGGCTGCGGACAGGGCTGGGGCTAGGGCTGAGGTAGGGGTAGGGCTGGGGCTGGATTGGGGCCAGGGCTGGGGCAGGACTAGGCTTGAGGCTGGGCCTTGGGCTGGGGCTGGGTTGGCGCAGGGCTGGGGCTGGGGCTGGAACGAAGGCATGGGCAGGGCTGGGGCTGGGGCTGGAGCCAGGGTGGGGCTGGGGCTGGGCAGGAGCAGGTCTGGGGCTGGGCGGTGGCTGGGGCTGGGCTGAGGGTAGGGCTGGGGCAGGGCTGGGGCTGGGGCTGTGTCCAGGGTGGGGCTGGGGCTGGGCAGGGGCAGGTCTGGGGCTGGGCGGTGGCTGGGGCTTGGCTGGGGCTGAGGCTGTGTCCAAGGTGGGGCTGTGGCCGTTGCTGGGGCAGGACTGGGGCTGGGCTGGGGCTGGGGCTGGGTCCAGGGCAGGGGCTGGACTGGGGCTGGGGCTAGGCTGGGGCAGGGCTGGGGCTGGGCTGGGGCTGGGGCTGGGTCCGGGTCCAAGGTGGGGCTGGGGCCGGGGCTGGGGCAGGACTGGGGCCGGGCTGGGGCTGGGGCTGGGCTGAGGGTAGGGCTGGGGCAGGGCTGCGGATGGGGCTGGGCTGGGGCTGGGTCCAGGGCTGTAGCTGGGCTGTGGGTGGAGCTGGGCTGGGGCTGAGGGTGGGGTTGGGGCTGGGCTAGGGCTGGGCTGGGGCCGGGGCTGCAACTGGGGCTGGGTCCAGGGCTGGGGCTGGGCTGTGGCTGGGGCTGGGCTGGGGCAGTGCTGGGGCTGGGGCTGGGGCTGGGCTGGGGCTGGGTCCAGGGCTGTGGCTGGGCTGTGGGTGGAGCTGGGCTGGGGCTGAGTGTGGGGTTGGGGCTGGGCTAGGGCTGGGCTGGGGCCGGGGGCTGCAACTGGGGCTGGGTCCAGGGCTGGGGCTGGGCTGTGGCTGGGGCTGGGCTGGGGCAGTGCTGGGGCTGGGGCTGGGGCTGGGCTGGGGCTGGGTCCAGGGCTGGGGCTGGGCTGTGGGTGGAGCTGGGCTGGGGCTGAGGGTGGGGCTGGGGCTGGGCTAGGGCTGGGCTGGGGCCGGGGCTGCGACTGAGGCTGGGTCCAGGGCTGGGACTGGGCTGTGGCTAGGGCTGGGCCGGGGCAGGGCTGGGGCAGGGGCTGGGCTGGGGCTGGGCAGCGGATGAGGCTGGGGTGGGGCGGGGGCTGGGTTCGGTGCAGGGCTAGGGCTGGGGCGGGGGCTGGGGCTGGGCAGGGCTGGGGCTGGGCATGGACCGGGACTGGGCAGGTGTAAAGCTGGGGCAGGGCTGTGGCTGGGCATGGACTGGGATTGGGTAGGGGTAGGGCCGGGGCTGGGGTTGGGCTGGGGCTGGGTCTGGGACTGGGCTAGGGCTGGGGCTGGGACCAGGGCTGGGGCAGGGCTGTGACTGGGGCTGGGGCTGGGGCTGGGCTGGGGCAAGGCTGGGGCAGGGCTGGGGCAGGGCTGGGGCTGGGGCTGGGTCCAAGGTGGGGCTGGGGCCAGGGCTGGGGCAGGACTGGGTCCGGGCTGGGTCTGGGGCTGGGCTGAGGGTAGGGCTGGGCCAGGGCTGGGAATGGGGCTGGGCTGGGGCTGGGTCCAGGGCTGTGGCTGGGCTGTGGGTGGAGCTGGGCTGGGGCTGAGGGTGGGGTTGGGGCTGGGCTAGGGCTGGGCTGGGGCCCGGGCTGCGACTGGGGCTGGGTCCAGGGCCGGGGCTAGGCTGTGGGTGGAGCTGGGCTGGGGCAGTGCTGGGGCTGGGGCTGGGGCTGGGTCCAGGGCTGTGGCTGGGCTGGGGCTGGGGCTGGGCTGGGGCTGAGGGTGGGGCTGGGGCTGGGCTAGGGCTGGGCTGGGGCCGGGGCTGCGACTGAGGCTGGGTCCAGGGCTGGGACTGGGCTGTGGCTAGGGCTGGGCCGGGGCAGGGCTGGGGCAGGGGCTGGGCTGGGGCTGGGCAGCGGATGAGGCTGGGGTGGGGCTGGGGCTGGGTTCGGTGCAGGGCTAGGGCTGGGTCTGGGTCTGGGGCTGGGCAGGGCTGGGGCTGGGCATGGACCGGGACTGGGCAGTGGTAAAGCTGGGGCAGGGTCTGGGCTGGGGACGAGGGTGGGGCAGGGCTGTGGCTGGGCATGGACTGGGATTGGGTAGGGGTAGGGCCGGGGCTGGGGTTGGGCTGGGGCTGGGTCTGGGTCTGGGCTAGGGCTGGGACTGGGTCCAGGGCTGGGGCAGGGCTGTGGCTGTGGCTGGGGCTGGGCTAGGGCTGGGCTGGGTCTGGGCTAGGGCTGTGCTGGTGCCGGGGCTGGAACTGGGGCTGGGTCCAGGACTGGGGCTGGGCTGGGTCTGGGTCCACAGCAGGGGCTGTGCTGGGGCAGGGCTGGGGCAGGGGCAGGGCGGGGGCTGTGGATGGGCTGTGGCTGGAGCTGGGCTGGGGCCGGGGCTGCGACTGGGGCTGGGTCCAGGGCTGGGGCTGGGCTGTGGGTGGAGCTGGGCTGGGGCAGTGCTGGGGCTGGGGCTGGGGCTGGGGCTGGGCTGGGGCTGGGTCCAGGGCTGTGGCTGGGCTGTGGCTGGGGCTGGGCTGGGGCTGAGGGTGGGGCTGGGGCTGGGGCAGTGCTGGGGATGGGGCTGGGCTGGGGCTGGGTCCAGGGCTGTAGCTGGGCTGTGGGTGGAGCTGGGCTCGGGCTGAGGGTTGGGTTGGGGCTGGGCCAGGGCTGGGCTGGGGCCGGGGCTGCGACTGGGGCTGGGTCCAGGGCTGGGGCTGGGCTGTGAGTGGAGCTGGGCTGGGGTGAGGGTGGGGCTGGGGCTGGGCTGGGGCTGGGTCCAGGGCTGTGGCTGGGCTGTGGGTGGAGCTGGGCTGGGGCTGAGGGTGGGGCCGGCGCTGGGCTAGGGCTGGGCTGGGGCCGGGGCTGTGACTGAGGCTGGGTCCAGGGCTGGGACTGGGCTGTGGCTAGGGCTGGGCCGGGGCAGGGCTGGGGCAGGGGCTGGGCTGGGGGCTGGGCAGCGGATGAGGCTGGGGTGGGGCTGGGGCTGGGTTCGGTGCAGGGCTAGGGCTGGGGCTGGGTCTGGGGCTGGGCAGGGCTGGGGCTGGGCATGGACCGGGACTGGGCAGGGGTAAAGCTGGGGCAGGGGCTGGGCTGGGGCTGTGCTGGGGGCAGGGCTGTGGCTGGGCATGGACTGGGATAGGGTAGGGGTAGGGCCGGGGCTGGGGTTGGGCTGGGGCTGGGTCTGGGTCTGGGCTAGGGCTGGGGCTGGGTCCAGGGCTGGGGCAGGGCTGTGGCTGTGGCTGGGGCTGGGCTGGGGCTATGTCTAGGGCTGTGGCTGGACTGTGGCTAAAGCTGGGGTGGGGCTGAGGGTGGGGCTGGGGCTGTGCTAGGGCTGGGCTGGGGCTGGGCTAGGGCTGTGCTGGGGCCGGGGCTGGAATTGGGGCTGGGTCCAGGACTGGGGCTGGGCTGGGTCTGGGTCCACAGCAGGGGCTGTGCTGGGGCTGGGGCTGGGCAGGGGCAAGGCTGGGGCAGGGGCAGGGCAGGGGCTGTGGATGGGCTGTGGCTGGAGCTGGGCTGGGGCCGGGGCTGGGGCTGGGGCTGGGACTGGGAGAGGGCTGGGGCTGGGGCTGGGTCCAGGGCTGGGGCTGGGTGGTGGCTGGGGCTGGGCTGGGGCAGGGCTTTGGCTGGGGCTGGGGCTGGGCTGGGGGCAGGGCTGGGGCTGGGGCTGGGCTGGGCTGGGGGAACGGATGGGGCTGGGGCTGGGGCTGGGGCTGGGGCTGGGGCTTGGGCTGGGGAAGGTCTGGGCCTGGACTGGGGATGAGGCTGGGGTGGGGCTGGGGCTGGGTCCAGGGCAGGGCTGGGGCTGGGGCTGGGGCTGGGGCTGGGCTGGGGTAGGGCTGGGGCAGGGCTGGGGCTGGGGCTGGGTCCAGGGTGGGGCTGGGGCTGGGCAGGGGCAGGTCTGGGGCTGGGCGGTGGCTGGGGCTGGGCTGAGGGTAGGGCTGGGGCTGGGGCTGGGACTGGGAGAGGGCTGGGGCTGGGGCTGGGTCCAGGGCTGGGGCTGGGCGGTGGCTGGGGCTGGGCTGGGGCAGGGCTTTGGCTGGGGCTGGGGCTGGGCTGGGGGCAGGGCTGGGGCTGGGGCTGGGCTGGGCTGGGGGAACGGATGGGGCTGGGGCTGGGGCTGGGGCTGGGGCTGGGGCTTGGGCTGGGGAAGATCTGGGCCTGGACTGGGGATGAGGCTGGGGTGGGGCTGGGGCTGGGTCCAGGGCAGGGCTGGGGCTGGGGATGGGGCTGGGGCTGGACTGGGGTAGGGCTGGGGCAGGGCTGGGGCTGGGGCTGGGTCCAGGGTGGGGCTGGGACTGGGCAGGGGCAGGTCTGGGGCTGGGCGGTGGCTGGGGCTGGGCTGAGGGTAGGGCTGGGGCAGGGCTGGGGCTGGGGCTGTGTCCAGGGTGGGGCTGGGGCTGGGCAGGGGCCGGGGATGGGGCCGTGAGTGGGGCTTGGCTGGGGCCGGGGCTGGGGCTGGGGCAGGGACTGGGAGAGGCCTGGGGCTGGGGCTGGGGCTGGGCTGGGGCTGGGTCCAGGGCTGGGACTGGGCTGTGGCTAGGGCTGGGCCGGGGCAGGGCTGGGGCAGGGGCTGGGCTGGGGCTGGGCAGCAGATGAGGCTGGGGTGGGGCTGTGGCTGGGTTCGGTGCAGGGCTAGGGCTGGGTCTGGGTCTGGGGCTGGGCAGGGCTGGGGCTGGGCATGGACCGGGACTGGGCAGTGGTAAAGCTGGGGCAGGGTCTGGGCTGGGGACGAGGGTGGGGCAGGGCTGTGGCTGGGCATGGACTGGGATTGGGTAGGGGTAGGGCCGGGGCTGGGGCTGGTCTGGGGCTGGGTCTGGGTCTGGGCTAGGGCTGGGACTGGGTCCAGGGCTGGGGCAGGGCTGTGGCTGTGGCTGGGGCTGGGCTAGGGCTGGGCTGGGGCTGGGCTAGGGCTGTGCTGGTGCCGGGGCTGGAACTGGGGCTGGGTCCAGGACTGGGGCTGGGCTGGGTCTGGGTCCACAGCAGGGGCTGTGCTGGGGCAGGGCTGGGGCAGGGGCAGGGCGGGGGCTGTGGATGGGCTGTGGCTGGAGCTGGGCTGGGGCCGGGGCTGCGACTGGGCTGTGGGTGGAGCTGGGCTGGGGCAGTGCTGGGGCTGGGGCTGGGGCTGGGGCTGGGCTGGGGCTGGGTCCAGGGCTGTGGCTGGGCTGTGGCTGGGGCTGGGCTGGGGCTGAGGGTGGGGCTGGGGCTGGGGCAGTGCTGGGGCTGGGGCTGGGGCTGGGGCTGGGCTGGGTCTGGGTCCAGGGCTGTGGCTGGGCTGGGGCTGGGGCTGGGCTGGGGCTGAGGGTGGGGCTGGGGCTGGGCTAGGGCTGGGCTGGGGCCGGGGCTGCGACTGAGGCTGGGTCCAGGGCTGGGACTGGGCTGTGGCTAGGGCTGGGCCGGGGCAGGGCTGGGGCAGGGGCTGGGCTGGGGCCCAGGGTGGGGCTGGGGCTGGGGCTGGGCACAGGGCTTGGGACAGGGCTGGGGCCAGAGCTGGGGCAGGGCTGGGGCCAGGCTGGGGCTGGGTTCGGTGCAGGGCTGGGGCAGGGCGGGGGCTACGGCTGGGCTGGGACCGGGGCTGGGTGCGGGGGTGGGGCTGGGGCTGGGTCCAGAGCTGGGCTGGGCTGGAGCTGGGACTGGGGCAGGGCTAGGGCTGGGCTGGTTCTGGGCTGGGGGCAAGGATGGGGTTTGGGCTGGGGTTGGGCCAGGGCTTGGGCTGGGCTGGGACCGGGGCTGGGCTGGGGTAGGGCTGGCACAGGGCTGGGGCTGGGGCTGGGGCTGGGGCGGGGACTGGGGCAGGGCTATGGCTGGGGCTGGGCTGGGGCCGAGTCTGGGTCCGGGGCTGGGTCTGGGGCCGGGGCAGGGCTGGGGCAGGGCTGGAACTGGGGCTGGGCTGGGGGCAAGGTTGGGGCTGGGGCTGGGCTGGTGGCGAGGGTGGGGCTGGGGCTGGGGCTGCGGACAGGGCTGGGGCTAGGGCTGAGGTAGGGGTAGGGCTGGGGCTGGATTGGGGCCAGGGCTGGGGCAGGACGAGGCTTGAGGCTGGGCCTTGGGCTGGGGCTGGGTTGGCGCAGGGCTGGGGCTGGGGCTGGAACGAAGGCATGGGCAGGGCTGGGGCTGGGGCTGGAGCCAGGGTGGGGCTGGGGCTGGGCAGGAGCAGGTCTGGGGCTGGGCGGTGGCTGGGGCTGGGCTGAGGGTAGGGCTGGGGCAGGGCTGGGGCTGGGGCTGTGTCCAGGGTGGGGCTGGGGCTGGGCAGGGACAGGTCTGGGGCTGGGCGGTGGCTGGGGCTTGGCTGGGGCTGAGGCTGTGTCCAAGGTGGGGCTGTGGCCGTTGCTGGGGCAGGACTGGGGCTGGGCTGGGGCTGGGGCTGGGTCCAGGGCAGGGGCTGGACTGGGGCTGGGGCTAGGCTGGGGCAGGGCTGGGGCTGGGCTGGGGCTGGGGCTGGGTCCAAGGTGGGGCTGGGGCCGGGGCTGGGGGAGGACTGGGGCCGGGCTGGGGCTGGGGCTGGGCTGAGGGTAGGGCTGGGGCAGGGCTGGGGATGGGGCTGGGCTGGGGCTGGGTTCAGGGCTGTAGCTGGGCTGTGGGTGGAGCTGGGCTGGGGCAGTCCTGGGGCTGGGGCTGGGGCTGGGCTGGGGCTGGGCAGCGGATGAGGCTGGGGTGGGGCTGGGGCTGGGTTCGGTGCAGGGCTAGGGCTGGGGCTGGGTCTGGGGCTGGGCAGGGCTGGGGCTGGGCATGGACCGGGACTGGGCAGGGGTAAAGCTGGGGCAGGGGCTGGGCTGGGGACGAGGGTGGGGCAGGGCTGTGGCTGGGCATGGACTGGGATAGGGTAGGGGTAGGGCCGGGGCTGGGGTTGGGCTGGGGCTGGGTCTGGGTCTGGGCTAGGGCTGGGGCAGGGTCCAGGGCTGGGGCAGGGCCGTGGCTAAAGCTGGGGTGGGGCTGAGGGTGGGGCTGGGGCTGTGCTAGGGCTGGGCTGGGGCTGGGCTAGGGCTGTGGCTGGACTGTGGCTAAAGCTGGGGTGGGGCTGAGGGTGGGGCTGGGGCTGTGCTAGGGCTGGGCTGGGGCTGGGCTAGGGCTGTGCTGGGGCCGGGGCTGGAATTGGGGCTGGGTCCAGGACTGGGGCTGGGCTGGGTCTGGGTCCGCAGCAGGGGCTGTGCTGGGGCTGGGGCTGGGCTGAGGGTAGGGCTGGGGCAGGGCTGGGGCTGGGCTGGGGCTGGGGCTGGGCTGAGGGTAGGGCTGGGGCAGGGCTGGGGATGGGGCTGGGCTGGGGCTGGGTCCAGGGCTGTAGCTGGGCTGTGGGTGGAGCTGGGCTCGGGCTGAGGGTTGGGTTGGGTCTGGGCCAGGGCTGGTCTGGGGCCGGGGCTGCGACTGGGGCTGGGTCCAGGGCTGGGGCTGGGCTGTGGGTGGAGCTGGGCTGGGGTGAGGGTGGGGCTGGGGCTGGGCTGGGGCTGGGTCCAGGGCTGTGGCTGGGCTGTGGGTGGAGCTGGGCTGGGGCTGAGGGTGGGGCCGGCGCTGGGCTAGGGCTGGGCTGGGGCCGGGGCTGTGACTGAGGCTGGGTCCAGGGCTGGGACTGGGCTGTGGCTAGGGCTGGGCCGGGGCAGGGCTGGGGCAGGGGCTGGGCTGGGGCTGGGCAGCGGATGAGGCTGGGGTGGGGCTGGGGCTGGGTTCGGTGCAGGGCTAGGGCTGGGGCTGGGTCTGGGGCTGGGCAGGGCTGGGGCTGGGCATGGACCGGGACTGGGCAGGGGTAAAGCTGGGGCAGGGGCTGGGCTGGGGCTGAGCTGGGGGCAGGGCTGTGGCTGGGCATGGACTGGGATAGGGTAGGGGTAGGGCCGGGGCTGGGGTTGGGCTGGGGCTGGGTCTGGGTCTGGGCTAGGGCTGGGGCTGGGTCCAGGGCTGGGGCAGGGCTGTGGCTGTGGCTGGGGCTGGGCTGGGGCTATGTCTAGGGCTGTGGCTGGACTGTGGCTAAAGCTGGGGTGGGGCTGAGGGTGGGGCTGGGGCTGTGCTAGGGCTGGGCTGGGGCTGGGCTAGGGCTGTGCTGGGGCCGGGGCTGGAATTGGGGCTGGGTCCAGGACTGGGGCTGGGCTGGGTCTGGGTCCACAGCAGGGGCTGTGCTGGGGCTGGGGCTGGGCAGGGGCAAGGCTGGGGCAGGGGCAGGGCAGGGGCTGTGGATGGGCTGTGGCTGGAGCTGGGCTGGGGCCGGGGCTGGGGCTGGGGCTGGGACTGGGAGAGGGCTGGGGCTGGGGCTGGGTCCAGGGCTGGGGCTGGGCGGTGGCTGGGGCTGGGCTGGGGCAGGGCTTTGGCTGGGGCTGGGGCTGGGCTGGGGGCAGGGCTGGGGCTGGGGCTGGGCTGGGCTGGGGGAACGGATGGGGCTGGGGCTGGGGCTGGGGCTGGGGCTGGGGCTTGGGCTGGGGAAGGTCTGGGCCTGGACTGGGGATGAGGCTGGGGTGGGGCTGGGGCTGGGTCCAGGGCAGGGCTGGGGCTGGGGCTGGGGCTGGGGCTGGGCTGGGGTAGGGCTGGGGCAGGGCTGGGGCTGGGGCTGGGTCCAGGATGTGGCTGGGGCTGGGCAGGGGCAGGTCTGGGGCTGGGCGGTGGCTGGGGCTGGGCTGAGGGTAGGGCTGGGGCTGGGGCTGGGACTGGGAGAGGGCTGGGGCTGGGGCTGGGTCCAGGGCTGGGGCTGGGCGGTGGCTGGGGGCTGGGCTGGGGCAGGGCTTTGGCTGGGGCTGGGGCTGGGCTGGGGGCAGGGCTGGGGCTGGGGCTGGGCTGGGCTGGGGGAACGGATGGGGCTGGGGCTGGGGCTGGGGCTGGGGCTGGGGCTTGGGCTGGGGAAGGTCTGGGCCTGGACTGGGGATGAGGCTGGGGTGGGGCTGGGGCTGGGTCCAGGGCAGGGCTGGGGCTGGGGCTGGGGCTGGGCTGGGGTAGGGCTGGGGCAGGGCTGGGGCTGGGGCTGGGTCCAGGGTGGGGCTGGGGCTGGGCAGGGGCAGGTCTGGGGCTGGGCGGTGGCTGGGGCTGGGCTGAGGGTAGGGCTGGGGCAGGGCTGGGGCTGGGGCTGTGTCCAGGGTGGGGCTGGGGCTGGGCAGGGGCCGGGGATGGGGCCGTGAGTGGGGCTTGGCTGGGGCCGGGGCTGGGGCTGGGGCAGGGACTGGGAGAGGGCTGGGGCTGGGGCTGGGGCTGGGCTGGGGCTGGGTCCAGGGCTGTGGCTGGGCTGTGGGTGGAGCTGGGCTGTGGCTGAGGGTGGGGTTGGGGCTGGGCTAGGGCTAGGCTGGGGCCGGGGCTGCGACTGGGGCTGGGTCCAGGGCTGGGGCTGGGCTGTGGCTGGGGCTGGGCTGGGGCAGTGCTGGGGCTGGGGCTGGGGCTGGGGCTGGGCTGGGGTAGGGCTGGGGCAGGGCTGGGGCTGGGGCTGGGTCCAGGGTGGGGCTGGGGCTGGGCAGGGGCAGGTCTGGGGCTGGGCGGTGGCTGGGGCTGGGCTGAGGGTAGGGCTGGGGCAGGGCTGGGGCTGGGGCTGTGTCCAGGGTGGGGCTGGGGCTGGGCAGGGGCCGGGGATGGGGCCGTGAGTGGGGCTTGGCTGGGGCCGGGGCTGGGGCTGGGGCAGGGACTGGGAGAAGGCTGGGGCTGGGGCTGGGGCTGGGCTGGGGCTGGGTCCAGGGCTGTGGCTGGGCTGTGGGTTTAGCTGGGCTGTGGCTGAGGGTGGGGTTGGGGCTGGGCTAGGGCTGGGCTGGGGCCGGGGCTGCGACTGGGGCTGGGTCCAGGGCTGGGGCTGGGCTGTGGCTGGGGCTGGGCTGGGGCAGTGCTGGGGCTGGGGCTGGGGCTGGGCTGGGGCTGGGGCTGGGGCTGGGGCTGGGCTGGGGTAGGGCTGGGGCAGGGCTGGGGCTGGGGCTGGGTCCAGGGTGGGGCTGGGGCTGGGCAGGGGCAGGTCTGGGGCTGGGGCAGTGCTGGGGCTGGGGCTGGGGCTGGGCTGGGGCTGGGTCCAGGGCTGTGGCTGGGCTGTGGGTGGAGCTGGGCTGGGGCTGAGGGTGGGGCTGGGGCTGGGCTAGGGCTGGGCTGGGGCCGGGGCTGCGACTGAGGCTGGGTCCAGGGCTGGGACTGGGCTGTGGCTAGGGCTGGGCCGGGGCAGGGCTGGGGCAGGGGCTGGGCTGGGGCTGGGCAGCAGATGAGGCTGGGGTGGGGCTGGGGCTGGGTTCGGTGCAGGGCTAGGGCTGGGGCTGGGTCTGGGGCTGGGCAGGGCTGGGGCTGGGCATGGACCGGGACTGGGCAGGTGTAAAGCTGGGGCAGGGCTGTGGCTGGGCATGGACTGGGATTGGGTAGGGGTAGGGCCGGGGCTGGGGTTGGGCTGGGGCTGGGGACCAGGGCTGGGCAGGGCTGTGACTGGGGCTGGGGGCCGGGCTGGGGCTAGGCTGGGGCAGGGCTGGGGCAGGGCTGGGGCTGGGGCTGGGTCCAAGTTGGGGCTAGGGCCGGGGATGGGGCAGGACTGGGGCCGGGCTGGGGCTGGGGCTGGGCTGAGGGTAGGGCTGGGGCAGGGCTGCGGATGGGGCTGGGCTGGGGCTGGGTCCAGGGCTGTGGCTGGGCTGTGGGTGGAGCTGGGCTTGGGCTGAGGGCGGGGTTGGGGCTGGGCTAGGGCTGGGCTGGGGCCGGGGCTGCGACTGGGGCTGGGTCCAGTGCTGGGGCTGGGCTGTGGGTGGAGCTGGGCTGGGGCAGTGCTGGGGCTGGGGCTGGGGCTGGGTGCAGGGCTGTGGCTGGGCTGGGGCTGGGGCTGGGCTGGGGCTGGGTCTGGGGCTGGGCTAGGGCTGGGACTGGGTCCAGGGCTGGGGCAGGGCTGTGGCTGTGGCTGGGGCTGGGCTAGGGCTGGGCTGGGGCTGGGTCCAGGACTGGGGCTGGGCTGGGGCTGGGTCCAGGGCTGTGGCTGGGCTGGGGCTGGGGCTGGGCTGGGACTGGGGCTGGGGCTGGGGCAGTGCTGGGGCTGGGGCTGGGGCTGGGGCTGGGCTGGGGCTGGGTCCAGGGCTGTGGCTGGGCTGGGGCTGGGGCTGGGCTGGGGCTGAGGGTGGGGCTGGGGCTGGGCTAGGGCTGGGCTGGGGCCGGGGCTGCGAGTGAGGCTGGTTTCCAGGGCTGGGGCTAGGCTGTGGGTGGAGCTGGGCTGGGGCAGTGCTGGGGCTGGGGCTGGGGCTGGGTCCAGGGCTGTGGCTGGGCTGGGGCTGGGGGCTGGGCTGGGGCTGAGGGTGGGGCTGGGGGCTGGACTAGGGCTGGGCTGGGGCCGGGGCTGCGACTGAGGCTGGGTCCAGGTCTGGGACTGGGCTGTGGCTAGGGCTGGGCCGGGGCAGGGGCTGGGGCAGGGGCTGGGCTGGGGCTGGGCAGCGGATGAGGCTGGGGGTGGGGCGGGGGCTGGGTTCGGTGCAGGGCTAGGGCTGGGGCTGGGCAGGGGCTGGGGCTGGGCATGGACCGGGGACTGGGCAGTGGTAAAGCTGGGGCAGGGTCTGGGCTGGGGACGAGGGTGGGGCAGGGCTGTGGCTGGGCATGGACTGGGATTGGGTAGGGGTAGGGCCGGGGCTGGGGTTGGGCTGGGGCTGGGTCTGGGTCTGGGCTAGGGCTGGGACTGGGTCCAGGGCTGGGGCAGGGCTGTGGCTGTGGCTGGGGCTGGGCTAGGGCTGGGCTGGGGCTGGGCTAGGGCTGTGCTGGGGCCGGGGCTGGAACTGGGGCTGGGTCCAGGACTGGGGCTGGGCTGGGTCTGGGTCCACAGCAGGGGCTGTGCGGGGCTGGGGCTGGGCTAGGGCTGGGCTGGGGCCGGGGCTGCGACTGAGGCTGGGTCCAGGGCTGGGGCTAGGCTGTGGGTGGAGCTGGGCTGGGGCAGTGCTGGGGCTGGGGCTGGGGCTGGGTCCAGGGCTGTGGCTGGGCTGGGGCTGGGGCTGGGCTGGGGCTGAGGGTGGGGCTGGGGCTGGGGCTAGGGCTGGGCTGGGGCCGGGGCTGCGACTGAGGCTGGGTCCAAGGGCTGGGACTGGTGTGTGTGTGGAGCTGGGCTGGGGCTGAGGGTGGGGTTGGGGCTGGGCTAGGGCTGGGCTGGGGCCGGGGCTGCGACTGGGGCTGGGTCCAGGGCTGGGGCTGCGCTGTGGGTGGAGCTGGGCTGGGGCTGAGGGTGGGGTTGGGGCTGGGCTAGGGCTGGGCTGGGGCCGGGGCTGCGACTGGGGCTGGGTCCAGGGCTGGGGCTGGGCTGTGGGTGGAGCTGGGCTGGGGCAGTGCTGGGGCTGGGGCTGGGGCTGGGATAGGGCTGGGTCCAGGGCTGTGGCTGGGCTGTGGGTGGAGCTGGGCTGGGGCTGAGGGTGGGGCTGGGGCTGGGCTAGGGCTGGGCTGGGGCCGGGGCTGCGACTGAGGCTGGGTCCAGGGCTGGGACTGGGCTGTGGCTAGGGCTGGGCCGGGGAGGGCTGGGGCAGGGGCTGGGCTGGGGCTGGGCAGCAGATGAGGCTGGGGTGGGGCTGGGGCTGGGTTCGGTGCAGGGCTAGGGCTGGGGCTGGGTCTGGGGCTGGGCAGGGCTGGGGCTGGGCATGGACCGGGACTGGGCAGGTGTAAAGCTGGTGCAGGGCTGTGGCTGGGCATGGACTCGGATTGGGTAGGGGTAGGGCCGGGGCTGGGGTTGGGCTGGGGCTGGGTCTGGGGCTGGGCTAGGGCTGGGGCTGGGACCAGGGCAGGGGCAGGGCTGTGACTGGGGCTGGGGCTGGGGCTGGGCTGGGGCTAGGCTGGGGCAGGGCTGGGACAGGGCTGGGGCTGGGGCTGGGTCCAAGGTGGGGCTGGGGCCGGGGCTGGGGCAGGACTGGGGCCGGGCTGGGGCTGGGGCTGGGCTGAGGGTAGGGCTGGGGCAGGGCTGGGAATGGGGCTGGGCTGGGGCTGGGTCCAGGGCTGTGGCTGGGCTGTGGGTGGAGCTGGGCTGGGGCTGAGGGTGGGGTTGGGGCTGGGCTAGGGCTAGGCTGGGGCCGGGGCTGCGACTGGGGCTGAGTCCAGGGCTGGGGCTGGGCTGTGGGTGGAGCTGGGCTGGGGCAGTGCTGGGGCTGGGGCTGGGGCTGGGTCCAGGGCTGTGGCTGGGCTGGGGCTGGGGCTGGGCTGGGGCTGAGGGTGGGGCTGGGGCTGGGCTAGGGCTGGGCTGGGGCCGGGGCTGCGACTGAGGGTGGGTCCAGGGCTGGGACTGGGCTGTGGCTAGGGCTGGGCCGGGGCAGGGCTGGGGCAGGGGCTGGGCTGGGGCTGGGCAGCGGATGAGGCTGGGGTGGGGCTGGGGCTGGGTTCGGTGCAGGGCTAGGGCTGGGGCTGGGTCTGGGGCTGGGCAGGGCTGGGGCTGGGCATGGACCGGGACTGGGCAGTGGTAAAGCTGGGGCAGGGTCTGGGCTGGGGACGAGGGTGGGGCAGGGCTGTGGCTGGGCATGGACTGGGATTGGGTAGGGGTAGGGCCGGGGCTGGGGTTGGGTCTGGGCTAGGTCTGGGGCTGGGTCCAGGGCTGGGGCAGGGCTGTGGCTGTGGCTGGGGCTGGGCTAGGGCTGGGCTGGGGCTGGGCTAGGGCTGTGCTGGGGCCGGGGCTGGAACTGGGGCTGGGTCCAGGACTGGGGCTGGGCTGGGTCTGGGTCCACAGCAGGGGCTGTGCTGGGGCTGGGGGCTGGGCTGGGGCAGGGCTGGGGCAGGGGCAGGGCGGGATGGGCTGTGGCTGGAGCTGGGCTGGGGCCGGGGCTGCGACTGGGGCTGGGTCCAGGGCTGGGGCTGGGCTGTGGGTGGAGCTGGGCAGGGGCAGTGCTGGGGCTGGGGCTGGGGCTGGGGCTGGGCTGGGACTGGGTCCAGGGCTGTGGCTGGTCTGGGGCTGGGGCTGGGCTGGGGCTGAGGGTGGGGCTGGGGCTGGGGCAGTGCTGGGGCTGGGGCTGGGGCTGGGGCTGGGCTGGGGCTGGGTCCAGGGCTGTGGCTGGGCTGGGGCTGGGGCTGGGCTGGGGCTGAGGGTGGGGCTGGGGCTGGGCTGGTGGCGAGTGTGGGGCTGGGGCTGGGGCTGCGGACAGGGCTGGGGCTAGGGCTGAGGTAGGGGTAGGGCTGGGGCTGGATTGGGGCCAGGGCTGGGGCACGACTAGGCTTGAGGCTGGGCCTTGGGCTGGGGCTGGGTTGGCGCAGGGCTGGGGCTGGGTCTGGAACGAAGGCTATGGGCAGGGCTGGGGCTGGGGCTGGAGCCAGGGTGGGGCTGGGGCTGGGCAGGGAGCAGGACTGGGGCTGGGCGGTGGCTGGGGCTGGGCTGAGGGTAGGGCTGGGGGCAGGGGCTGGGGCTGGGGCTGTGTCCAGGGTGGGGCTGGGGCTGGGCAGGGGCAGGTCTGGGGCTGGGCGGTGACTTGGGCTGGGCTGGGGCTGAGGCTGTGTCCAAGGTGGGGCTGTGGCCGTTGCTGGGGCAGGACTGGGGCCGGGCTGGGGCTGGGGCTGGGTCCAAAGCAGGGGCTGGACTGGGGCTGGGGCTAGGCTGGGGCAGGGCTGGGGCTGGGCTGGGGCTGGGGCTGGGTCCAAGGTGGGGCAGGGGCCGGGGCTGGGGCAGGACTGGGGCCGGGCTGGGGATGGGCTGAGGGTAGGGCTGGGGCAGGGGCTGGGGATGGGACTGGGCTGGGGCTGGGTCCAGGGCTGTAGCTGGGCTGTGGGTGGAGCTGGGCTCGGGCTGAGGGTTGGGTTGGGGCTGGGCCAGGGCTGGTCTGGGGCTGGGGCTGCGACTCGGGCTGGGGT
This sequence comes from Melanerpes formicivorus, assembly GCF_026170545.1. NCBI lineage: Eukaryota > Metazoa > Chordata > Aves > Piciformes > Picidae > Melanerpes > Melanerpes formicivorus. The sequence continues at coordinate 13,679 of NW_027144669.1, read as the reverse complement.
CCAGGGCTGGGGCTGGGCTGTGGGTGGAGCTGGGCTGGGGCAGTGCTGGGGCCCGGGGCTGGAACTGGGGCTGGGTCCAGGACTGGGGCTGGGCTGGGTCTGGGTCCACAGCAGGGGCTGTGCTGGGGCAGGGCTGGGGCAGGGGCAGGGTGGGGGGGCTGTGGATGGGCTGTGGCTGGAGCTGGGCTGGGGGCCGGGGATGGGGCCGTGAGTGGGGCTTGGCTGGGGGCCGGGTCTGGGGCTGGGGGCGGGGACTGGGAGAGGGCTGGGGGCTGGTGCTGGGTCCAGGGCTGGGGCTGGGCGGTGGCTGGGGCTGGGGCTGGGGCTGGGGGCAGGGCTGGGGGCTGGGGCTGGGGCAGGGCTGGGGGAATGGATGGGGCTGGGGCTGGGGCTGGGGCTTGGGCTGGGGAAGGTCTGGGCCTGAGGCTGGGGTGGGGCTGGGGCTGGGTCCAGGGCAGGGCTGGGGCTGGGGCTGGGGCTAGGCTGGGGTAGGGCTGGGGCAGGGCTGGGTCTGGGCTGGGTCCACGGTGGGGCTGGGGCTGGGCAGGGGCAGGTCTGGGGCTGGGCGGTGGCTGGGGCTGGGCTGGGGCTGAGCTGGGGGCAGGGCTGGGCTGGGGCTTGGGCAGGGGATGGGCTGGGTCTAGGGCTGGGGCTTGTGCTGGTGCTGTGCTGGGAGTGGGCTGGGGGACTAGGGCAGGGGCAGGGCTGGGGCAGGGCTGGGGCTGGGCTGGGGCCAGGTCTGGGGCTGGGGCTGGAGGCTGGGGCCGGGGCTGGGCTGGGGATAAGCTGGGGCAGGGCCGGGGCTGGAACGGGGGCTGGGGCAGGGGTTGGGGCCGGGGCTGGTCTGGGGATGAGCTGGGGCAGGGCTGGGGCTTGGGCTGGGGCCGGGGCTGGGCTGGGGCTCAGCTGGGGCTGGGGCTGGGGCTGGGGACAAGGCTGAGGCAGGGCGGGGCAGGGCTGGCGCAGGACTGGGGCTGGGGCTGGGGCTGGGGGCTGGGGCTGAGGGCTGGGTCTTGGCTGGGGCTGATGGATGGGGCTGGGGCAGGGCTGGGGTAGGGCTTGGGCTGGGGCTGGGGCTGGGGTAGGGGGCAGGTCTGGGACATGGCTGGGGCTGTGGCTGGGGCATGGCTGGGGCTGTGGCTGGGGCTGTGGCCGGGGCTGGGGCTGGGGCTGGGTCCAGGGCAGGGGCTGGGCTGGGGCAGGCCTGGGCGGGCTGGGGCTGGGGCTGGGCTGGGGCTGGGTCCAGGGCAGGGGCTGGGCTGGGGGCATGGCTGGGCCGGGGCAGGGCTGGGACTGGGGCTGGGCTGGGGCCGAGGGTGGGGCTGGGGCAGGGCTGGGGCTGGGGCAGGAACCAAGTCTTGGGCATGGCTAAGGCTGGGGCTGGGGCTGGGTCAGGGCTGGGCTAGGGCTGGGCTGGGGCTGGGGCAGGGCTGGGGCTGGGCTGGGGCTGGGGCTGGGTCCAGGGTCGGGCTGGGGCTGGGCTGGGGGCAGGGCTGGGTCTGGGCGGTGGCTGGGACTGGGTCCAGGGCAGGGTCTGGACTGGGGCTGGGGCTTGGCTGGGGCAGGGTTTGGGGCCAGGTGTGGGGCTGGGTCTGGGGCTGGGTCCGGGGCTAGGGCTGGGCGGTGGCTGGGGCTGGGCTGGGGCAGGGCTGGGGACAGGTCTGGGGCCTGGCTGGGTCTGGGGCTGGGCTGGGGGCAGGGCTGGGGCTGGGGCCTGGGATGGGGCAGGACTGGGACTGGGGCAGGGGCACGGGCCGAGGCTGGGGACAGGGCTAGGGCTGGAGCTAGGGCAGGGTTGGGGCCAGGCTGGGGTTGGGTTCAGCTCAGGGCTGGGGCTGGGTCCGGGCCTGGGGCTGGGCTGAGGGCAGGGCTGGGCTAGGGCTGGGCTGGGGCCGGGGCTGGGGCCGGGGGTGGGGCTGGGGCTGGGACTGGGTCCAGGGCTGGGGCAGGGCAGTGGCTGGGGTTGGGCTGGGGCAGGGCCGGGGCGGGGGGCTGGGCTGGGGCTGGGGTTGTGCTGGGGCAGGGCTGGGGCTGGGACTGGGTCCAGGGCTGTGGCTGGTCTGTGGCTGGAGCTGGGCTGGGGCTGAGGGTGGGGCTGGGGCCAGGCTAGGGCTGGGCTGGGGCCGGGGCTGCGACTTGGTCTGGATCCAGGGCTGGGGCTGGGCTGTGGCTGGGGCTGGGCTGGGGCAGGGCTGGGTCTGGGGCTGGGGCTGGGCTGGGACTGGTCCGGGGCAGGGGCTGGACTGGGGCTGGGGTTGGGCTGGGGCTGGGGCTGGGGCTGGGGCTGGGGCTGCGACTGGGGCTGGGTCCAGGGCTGGGGCTGGGCTGAGGGCAGGGCTGGGCTAGGCCTGGGGCTGGGGCAGGGCTAGGTTAGGGCTGGGCTGAGGCCGGGGCTGGGTCCGGGCCTGGGGCTGGGCTGAGGGCAGGGCTGGGCTAGGGCTGGGGCTGGGTCAGGGCTAGGGCTGGGGCTGGGCTGGGGTTGGGGCTTTGGCTGGGGCAGTGCTGGGGCTGGTCTGAGGCTGGGCTGGGACCAGGACCGGGCTGGGGCAGGGACTGGGGCAGGGCTTGGGCTGGGGCTGGGGCTGGGGCTGGGATGGGGCATGGCTGGGGCTGGGGCTGGACTGGGGGCAGGAATGGGGATGGGGCTGGGGCTGGGGCTTGGGCTGGGGCAGGGCTGGGGCTGGGCAGCGGATGAGGCTGGGGTGGGGTTGGGGCTGGGGCTGGGTCCAGGGCAGGGCTAGGGCTGGGGCTGGGGCTGGGGCTGGGCAGGGCTGGGGCTGGGCATGGACTGGGATTGGGTAGGGGTAGGGCCGGGGCTGGGGTTGGGCTGTGGCTGGGTCTGGGGCTGGGCTAGGGCTGGGGCTGGGTCCAGGGCTGGGGCAGGGCTGTGGCTGTGGCTGGGGCTGGGCTGGGGCTAGGTCCAGGGCTGTGGCTGGACTGTGGCTAAAGCTGGGGTGGGGCTGAGGGTGGGGCTGGGGCTGGGCTAGGGCTGGGCTGGGGCTGGGCTAGGGCTGCGCTGGGGCCGGGGGCTGCGACTGGGGCTGGGTCCAGGGCTGGGGCTGGGCTGGGGCTGGGTCGACGGCAGGGGCTGGGCTGGGGCTGGGGCTGGGCTGGGGCAGGGGTGGGGCAGGGGGAGGCGGGGGATGTGGCTGGGCTGTGGCTGGAGCTGGGCTGGGGCCGGGGATGGGGTTGTGAGCGGGGCTTGTGTGGGGCCAGGGCTGGGGCTGGGGCGGGGACTGGGAGGGGGCTGGGGCTGGGGCTGGGTCCAGGGCTGGGGCTGGGCGGTGGCTGGGGCTGGGCTGGGGCAGGGCTTTGGCTGTGGCTGGGGCTGGGCTGGGGGCAGGGATGGGGCAGGGCTGGGGCTGGGGCTGGAACCAAGGCTTGGGCAGGGCTGGGGCTGGGCAAGGGCTGGGGCTGGGGCTGGGCTGGGGCTGGGGCAGGGCTGGGGCTGGGCTGGGGGCCGGGGCTTGGGCAGGGTTGGGGCTCGGGCTGGAACCAAGGCTTGGGCAGGGCTGTGGCTGGAGGCTGGGTCTGAGGCTGGGCTGGGGCTAGGCTGGGCTGGGGCAGGGCTGGGGCAGGGGCAGGGCGGGGGCTGTGGCTGGGCTGTGGCTGGAGCTGGGCTGGGGCCGGGGATGGGGCCGTGAGTGGGGCTTGGCTGGGGTCGGGGCTGGGGGCCGGGGCTGGGGCCGGGGGGTGGGGCTGGGGCTGGGTCCAGGGCTGGGCTGGGCGGTGGCTGGGGCTGGGGCTTGGCTGGGGGCAGGGCTGGGGCTGGGGCTGGGCTTGGGCTGGGGGGAACGGATGGGGCTGGGGCTGGGGCTGGGGCTTGGGCTGGGGAAGGTCTGGGCCTGGACTGGGGATGAGGCTGGGGTGGGGCTGGGGCTGGGTCCAGGGCAGGGCTGGGGCTGGGGCTGGGGCTAGGTCCAGGGCTGTGGCTGGACTGTGTCTAAAGCTGGGGTGGGGCTGAGGGTGGGGCTGGGGCTGGGCTAGGGCTGGGCTGGGGCTGGGCTAGGGGCTGCGCTGGGGCCGGGGCTGCGACTGGGGCTGGGTCCAGGGCTGGGGCTGGGCTCGGGCTGGGTCCACGGCAGGGGCTAGGCTGGGGCTGGGGCTGGGCTGGGGCAGGGCTGGGGCAGGGGCAGGGCGGGGGCTGTGGCTGGGCTGTGGCTGGAGCTGGGCTGGGGCCGGGGATGGGGCCGTGAGTGGGGCTTGGCTGGGGCCGGGACTGGGGCTGGGGCGGGGACTGGGAGAGGGCTGGGGCTGGGGCTGGGTCCAGGGCTGGGGCTGGGCGGTGGCTGGGGCTGGGCTGGGGCAGGGCTTTGGCTGGGGCTGGGGCTGGGCTGGGGGCAGGGCTGGGGCTGGGGCTGGGCTGGGCTGGGGGAACGGATGGGGCTGGGGCTGGGGCTGGGGCTTGGGCTGGGGAAGGTCTGGGCCTGGACTGGGGATGAGGCTGGGGTGGGGCTGGGGCTGGGTCCAGGGCTGGGGCTGGGGCTGGGGCTAGGCTGGGGCAGGGCTGGGGCTGGGCTGGGGCTGGGGCTGGGTCCAGGGTGGGGCTGGGGCTGGGCTGGGGGCAGGGCTGGGTCTGGGCGGTGGCTGGGACTGGGTCCAGGGCAGGGTCTGGACTGGGGCTGGGGCTTGGCTGGGGCAGGGGTTGGGGCCAGGTGTAGGGCTGGGGCTGGGGCTGGGTCCGGGGCTAGGGCTGGGCGGTGACTGGGGCTGGGCTGGGGCAGGGCTGGGGACAGGGCTGGGGCCAGGCTGGGTCTGGGGCTGGGCTGGGGGCAGGGCTGGGGCTGGGGCCTGGGATGGGGCAGGACTGGGACTGGGGCAGGGGCACGGGCCGAGGCTGGGGGACAGGGCTAGGGCTGGAGCTAGGGCAGGGCTGGGGCCAGGCTGGGGTTGGGTTCGGCTCAGGGCTGGGGCTGGGTCCGGGCCTGGGGCTGGGCTGAGGGCAGGGCTGGGCTAGGGCTGGGCTGGGGCCGGGGCTGGGGCCGGGGGTGGGGGCTGGGGCTGGGACTGGGTCCAGGGCTGGGGCAGGGCAGTGGCTGGGGTTGGGCTGGGGCAGGGCTGGGGCTGGGACTGGGTCCAGGGCTGTGGCTGGTCTGTGGCTGGAGCTGGGCTGGGGCTGAGGGTGGGGCGGGGGCTGGGCTAGGGCTGGGCTGGGGCCAGGGCTGTGACTGGGGCTAGGTCCAGTGCTGGGGCTGGGCTGGGGCAGGCCTGGGGCTGGGGCTGGGGCTGGGCTGGGGCTGGGTCCAGGGCAGGGGCTGCCCTGGGGGCATGGCTGGGCCGGGGCAGAGCTGGGACTGGGGCTGGGCTGGGGCCGAGGGTGGGGCTGGGGCAGGGCTGGGGCTGGGGCAGGAACCAAGTCTTGGGCATGGCTAAGGCTGGGGCTGGGGCTGGGTCAGGGCTGGGCTAGGGCTGGGCTGGGGCTGGGGCAGGGATGGGGCTGGGCTGGGGCCGGGGCTTGAGCAGGGTTAGGGCTGGGGCTGGAACCAAGGCTTGGGCAGGGCTGGGGCTGGAGGCTGGGACCGAGGCTGGGCTGGGGCTGGGCTGGGGCTAGGGCTGGGCTGGGGCTGAGGGTGGGGCTGGGGCTGGGCTAGGGCTGGGCTGGGGCCGGGGCTGCGACTGAGGCTGGGTCCAGGGCTGGGACTGGGCTGTGGCTAGGGCTGGGCCGGGGCAGGTCTGGGGCAGGGGCTGGGCTGGGGCCCAGGGTGGGGCTGGGGCTGGGGCTGGGGACAGGGCTGGGGACAGGGCTGGGGCCAGAGCTGGGGCAGGGCTGGGGCCAGGCTGGGGCTGGGTTCGGTGCAGGGCTGGGGCAGGGCGGGGGCTATGGCTGGGCTGGGACCGGGGATGGGTGCGGGGGTGGGGCTGGGGCTGGGTCCAGAGCTGGGCTGGGCTGGAGCTGGGACTGGGGCAGGGCTAGGGCTGGGCTGGTTCTGGGCTGGGGGCAAGGATGGGGTTTGGGCTGGGGTTGGGCCAGGGCTTGGGCTGGGCTGGGACCGGGGCTGGGCTGGGGTAGGGCGGGCACAGGGCTGGGGCTGGGGCTGGGGCTGGGGCGGGTACTGGGGCAGGGCTATGGCTGGGGCTGGGCTGGGGCCGAGTCTGGGTCCGGGGCTGGGTCTGGGGCCGGGGCAGGGCTGTGGCTGGGGCTCGGGACAGGGCTGGGGCCAGGCTGGGTCTGGGGCTGGGCTGAGGGCAGGGCTGGGGCTGGAGGCCGGGATGGGGCAGGACTGGGACTGGGGCAGGGGCACGGGCCGAGGCTGGGGACTGGGCTAGGGCTGGAGCTAGGGCAGGGTTGGGGCCAGGCTGGGGCTGGGTTCGGCTCAGGGCTGGGGCTTGGTCCAGGGCTGGGGCTGGGCTGAGGGCAGGGCTGGGCTAGGCCTGGGGCTGGGGCAGGGCTAGGTTAGGGCTGGGCTGAGGCTGGGGTTGGGTCTGGGCCTGGGGCTGGGCTGAGGGCAGGGCTGGGCTAGGGCTGGGGCTGGGTCAGGGCTGGGGCTGGGCTGGGGTTGGGGCTTTGGCTGGGGCAGTGCTGGGGCTGGTCTGAGGCTGGGCTGGGACCAGGACCGGGCTGGGGCAGGGGACTGGGGCAGGGCTTGGGCTGGGGCTGGGGCTGGGGCTGGGATGGGGCATGGCTGGGGCTGGGGCTGGACTGGGGGCAGGAATGGGGATGGGGCTGGGGCTGGGGCTTGGGCTGGGGCAGGGCTGGGGCTGGGCAGCGGATGAGGCTGGGGGTGGGGTTGGGGCTGGGGCTGGGTCCAGGGCAGGGCTAGGGCTGGGGCTGGGGCTGGGGCTGGGCAGGGCTGGGGCTGGGCATGGACTGGGATTGGGTAGGGGTAGGGCCGGGGCTGGGGTTGGGCTGTGGCTGGGTCTGGGGCTGGGCTAGGGCTGGGGCTGGGTCCAGGGCTGGGGCAGGGCTGTGGCTGGGGCTGGGGCTGGGCTGGGGCTAGGTCCAGGGCTGTGGCTGGACTGTGGCTAAAGCTGGGGTGGGGCTGAGGGTGGGGCTGGGGCTGGGCTAGGGCTGGGCTGGGGCTGGGCTAGGGCTGCGCTGGGGGCCGGGGGCTGCGACTGGGGCTGGGTCCAGGGCTGGGGCTGGGCTGGGGCTGGGTCCACGGCAGGGGCTGGGCTGGGGCTGGGGCTGGGCTGGGGCAGGGCTGGGGCAGGGACAGGGCGGGGGCTGTGGCTGGGCTGTGGCTGGAGCTGGGCTGCGGCCGGGGATGGGGTTGTGAGTGGGGCTTGCCTGGGGCCGGGGCTGGGGCTGGGGCGGGGACTGGGAGGGGGCTGGGGCTGGGGCTGGGTCCAGGGCTGGGGCTGGGCGGTGGCTGGGGCTGGGCTGGGGCAGGGCTTTGGCTGGGGCTGGGGCTGGGCTGGGGGCAGGGCTGGGGCTGGGGCTGGGCTGGGCTGGGGGAACGGATGGGGCTGGGGCTGGGGCTGGGGCTTGGGCTGGGGAAGGTCTGGGCCTGGACTGGGGATGAGGCTGGGGTGGGGCTGGGGCTGGGTCCACGGCAGGGGCTGGGCTGGGGCTGGGGCTGGGCTGGGGCAGGGCTGGGGCAGGGGCAGGGCGGGGGCTGTGGATGGGCTGTGGCTGGAGCTGGGCTGGGGCCGGGGATGGGGCCGTGAGTGGGGGCTTGGCTGGGGCCGGGACTGGGGCTGGGGCGGGGACTGGGAGAGGGCTGGGGCAGGGGCTGGGTCCAGGGCTGGGGCTGGGCGGTGGCTGGGGCTGGGCTGGGGCAGGGCTTTGGCTGGGGCTTAGGCTGGGCTGGGGGCAGGGCTGGGGCTGGGGCTGGGCTGGGCTGGAGGAACGGATGGGGCTGGGGCTGGGGCTGGGGCTTGGGCTGGGGAAGGTCTGGGCCTGGACTGGGGATGAGGCTGGGGTGGGGCTGGGGCTGGGTCCAGGGCAGGGCTGGGGCTGGGGATAGGCTGGGGCAGGGCTGGGGCTGGGCTGGGGCTGGGGCTGGGTCCAGGGTGGGGCTGGGGCTGGGCTGGGGGCAGGGCTGGGTCTGGGCGGTGGCTGGGACGGGGGTCCAGGGCAGGGTCTGGACTGGGGCTGGGGCTTGGCTGGGGCAGGGGTTGGGGCCAGGTGTGGGGCTGGGGCTGGGGCTGGGTCCAGGGCTAGGGCTGGGCGGTGGCTGGGGCTGGGCTGGGGCTGGGCTGGGGACAGGGCTGGGGCCAGGCTGGGTCTGGGGCTGGGCTGGGGGCAGGGCTGGGGCTGGGGCTGGGCTGGGCTGGGGGAACGGATGGGGCTGGGGCTGGGGCTGGGGCTTGGGCTGGGGAAGGTCTGGGCCTGGACTGGGGATGAGGCTGGGGTGGGGCTGGGGCTGGGTCCAGAGCAGGGCTGGGGCTGGGGCTAGGCTGGGGCAGGGCTGGGGCTGGGCTGGGGCTGGGGCTGGGTCCAGGGTCGGGCTGGGGCTGGGCTGGGGGCAGGGCTGGGTCTGGGCGGTGGCTGGGACTGGGTCAGGGCAGGGTCTGGACTGGGGCTGGGGCTTGGCTGGGGCAGGGTTTGGGGCCAGGTGTGGGGCTGGGGCTGGGGCTGGGTCCGGGGCTAGGGCTGGGCGGTGGCTGGGGCTGGGCTGGGGCAGGGCTGGGGACAGGGCTGGGGCCTGGCTGGGTCTGGGGCTGGGCTGGGGGCAGGGCTGGGGCTGGGGCCTGGGATGGGGCAGGACTGGGACTGGGGCAGGGGGCACGGGCCGAGGCTGGGGACAGGGCTAGGGCTGGAGCTAGGGCAGGGTTGGGGCCAGGCTGGGGTTGGGTTCGGCTCAGGGCTGGGGCTGGGTCCGGGCCTGGGGCTGGGCTGAGGGCAGGGCTGGGCTAGGGCTGGGCTGGGGCCGGGGCTGGGGCCGGGGGTGGGGCTGGGGCTGGGACTGGGTCCAGGGCTGGGGCAGGGCAGTGGCTGGGGTTGGGCTGGGGCAGGGCCGGGGCGGGGGGCTGGGCTGGGGCTGGGGTTGTGCTGGGGCAGGGCTGGGGCTGGGACTGGGTCCAGGGCTGTGGCTGGTCTGTGGCTGGAGCTGGGCTGGGGCTGAGGGTGGGGCTGGGGCCGGGCTAGGGCTGGGCTGGGGCCGGGGGCTGCGACTTGGTCTGGATCCAGGGCTGGGGCTGGGCTGTGGCTGGGGCTGGGCTGGGGCAGGGCTGGGTCTGGGGCTGGGGCTGGGCTGGGACTGGTCCGGGGCAGGGGCTGGACTGGGGCTGGGGTTGGGCTGGGGCTGGGGCTGGGGCTGGGGCCGGGGCTGCGACTGGGGCTGGGTCCAGGGCTGGGGCTGGGCTGAGGGCAGGGCTGGGCTAGGCCTGGGGCTGGGGCAGGGCTAGGTTAGGGCTGGGCTGAGGCCGGGCTGGGTCCGGGCCTGGGGCTGGGCTGAGGGCAGGGCTGGGCTAGGGCTGGGGCTGGGTCAGGGCTAGGGCTGGGGCTGGGCTGGGGTTGGGGCTTTGGCTGGGGCAGTGCTGGGGCTGGTCTGAGGCTGGGCTGGGACCAGGACCGGGCTGGGGCAGGGACTGGGGCAGGGCTTGGGCTGGGGCTGGGGCTGGGGCTGGGATGGGGCATGGCTGGGGCTGGGGCTGGACTGGGGGCAGGAATGGGGATGGGGCTGTGGCTGGAGCTGGGCTGGGGCCGGGGATGGGGCCGTGAGTGGGGCTTGGCTGGGGCCGGGACTGGGGCTGGGGCGGGGACTGGGAGAGGGCTGGGGCAGGGGCTGGGTCCAGGGCTGGGGCTGGGCGGTGGCTGGGGCTGGGCTGGGGCAGGGCTTTGGCTGGGGCTTAGGCTGGGCTGGGGGCAGGGCTGGGGCTGGGGCTGGGCTGGGCTGGAGGAACGGATGGGGGCTGGGGCTGGGGCTGGGGCTTGGGCTGGGGAAGGTCTGGGCCTGGACTGGGGATGAGGCTGGGGTGGGGCTGGGGCTGGGTCCAGGGCAGGGCTGGGGCTGGGGATAGGCTGGGGCAGGGCTGGGGCTGGGCTGGGGCTGGGGCTGGGTCCAGGGTGGGGCTGGGGCTGGGCTGGGGGCAGGGCTGGGGTCTGGGCGGTGGCTGGGACGGGGTCCAGGGCAGGGTCTGGACTGGGTGGGCTGGGGCTTGGCTGGGGCAGGGGTTGGGGCCAGGTGTGGGGCTGGGGCTGGGGCTGGGTCCAGGGCTAGGGCTGGGCGGTGGCTGGGGCTGGGCTGGGGCTGGGCTGGGGACAGGGCTGGGGCCAGGCTGGGTCTGGGGCTGGGCTGGGGCAGGGCTGGGGCTGGGGCTGGGCTGGGCTGGGGGAACGGATGGGGCTGGGGCTGGGGCTGGGGCTTGGGCTGGGGAAGGTCTGGGCCTGGACTGGGATGAGGCTGGGGTGGGGCTGGGGCTGGGTCCAGAGCAGGGCTGGGGCTGGGGCTAGGCTGGGGCAGGGCTGGGGCTGGGCTGGGGCTGGGGCTGGGTCCAGGGTCGGGCTGGGGCTGGGCTGGGGGCAGGGCTGGGTCTGGGCGGTGGCTGGGACTGGTCCAGGGCAGGGTCTGGACTGGGGCTGGGGCTTGGCTGGGGCAGGGTTTGGGGCCAGGTGTGGGGCTGGGGCTGGGGCTGGGTCCGGGGCTAGGGCTGGGCGGTGGCTGGGGCTGGGCTGGGGCAGGGCTGGGGACAGGGCTGGGGCCTGGCTGGGTCTGGGGCTGGGCTGGGGGCAGGGCTGGGCTGGGGCCTGGGATGGGGCAGGACTGGGACTGGGCAGGGGCACGGGCCGAGGCTGGGGACAGGGCTAGGGCTGGAGCTAGGGCAGGGTTGGGGCCAGGCTGGGGTTGGGTTCGGCTCAGGGCTGGGGCTGGGTCCGGGCCTGGGGCTGGGCTTGAGGGCAGGGCTGGGCTAGGGCTGGGCTGGGGCCGGGGCTGGGGCCGGGGGTGGGGCTGGGGCTGGGACTGGTCCAGGGCTGGGGCAGGGCAGTGGCTGGGGTTGGGCTGGGGCAGGGCCGGGGCGGGGGGCTGGGCTGGGGCTGGGGTTGTGCTGGGGCAGGGCTGGGGCTGGGACTGGGTCCAGGGCTGTGGCTGGTCTGTGGCTGGAGCTGGGCTGGGGCTGAGGGTGGGGCTGGGGCCGGGCTAGGGCTGGGCTGGGGCCGGGGGCTTGCGACTTGGTCTGGATCCAGGGCTGGGGCTGGGCTGTGGCTGGGGCTGGGCTGGGCAGGGCTGGGTCTGGGGCTGGGGCTGGGCTGGGACTGGTCCGGGGCAGGGGCTGGACTGGGGCTGGGGTTGGGCTGGGGCTGGGGCTGGGGCTGGGGCCGGGGCTGCGACTGGGGCTGGGTCCAGGGCTGGGGCTGGGCTGAGGGCAGGGCTGGGCTAGGCCTGGGGCTGGGGCAGGGCTAGGTTAGGGCTGGGCTGAGGCCGGGGCTGGGTCCGGGCCTGGGGCTGGGCTGAGGGCAGGGCTGGGCTAGGCTGGGGCTGGGTCAGGGCTAGGGCTGGGGCTGGGCTGGGGTGGGGCTTTGGCTGGGGCAGTGCTGGGGCTGGTCTGAGGCTGGGCTGGGACCAGGACCGGGCTGGGGCAGGGACTGGGGCAGGGCTTGGGCTGGGGCTGGGGCTGGGGCTGGGATGGGCATGGCTGGGGCTGGGGCTGGACTGGGGGCAGGAATGGGGATGGGGGCTGGGGCTGGGGCTTGGGCTGGGGCAGGGCTGGGGCTGGGGCAGCGGATGAGGCTGGGGTGGGGTTGGGGCTTGGGGCTGGGTCCAGGGCAGGGCTAGGGCTGGGGCTGGGGCTGGGGCTGGGCAGGGCTGGGGCTGGGCATGGACTGGGATTGGGTAGGGGTAGGGCCAGGGCTGGGGTTGGGCTGTGGCTGGGTCTGGGGCTGGGCTAGGGCTGGGGCTGGGTCCAGGGCTGGGGCAGGCTGTGGCTGTGGCTGGGGCTGGGCTGGGGCTAGGTCCAGGGCTGTGGCTGGACTGTGGCTAAAGCTGGGGTGGGGCTGAGGGTGGGGCTGGGGCTGGGCTAGGGCTGGGCTGGGGCTGGGCTAGGGCTGCGCTGGGGCCGGGGCTGCGACTGGGGCTGGGTCCAGGGCTGGGGCTGGGCTGGGGCTGGGTCGACGGCAGGGGCTGGGCTGGGGCTGGGGCTGGGCTGGGGCAGGGGTGGGGCAGGGGGAGGCGGGGGGCTGTGGCTGGGCTGTGGCTGGAGCTGGGCTGGGGCCGGGGATGGGGTTGTGAGCGGGGCTTGCCTGGGGCCAGGGCTGGGGCTGGGGGCGGGGACTGGGAGGGGGTTGGAGCTGGGGCTGGGTCCAGGGCTGGGGCTGGGCGGTGGCTGGGGCTGGGCTGGGGCAGGGCTTTGGCTGTGGCTGGGGCTGGGCTGGGGGCAGGGATGGGGCAGGGCTGTGGGCTGGGGCTGGAACCAAGGCTTGGGCAGGGCTGGGGCTGGGCTAGGGCTGGGGCTGGGGCTGGGGCTGGGCTGGGGCTGGGGCAGGGCTGGGGCTCGGGCTGGAACCAAGGCTTGGGCAGGGCTGAGGCTGGAGGCTGGGTCTGAGGCTGGGCTGGGGCTAGGCTGGGCTGGGGCAGGGCTGGGGCAGGGGCAGGGCGGGGGCTGTGGCTGGGCTGTGGCTGGAGCTGGGCTGGGGCCGGGGATGGGGGGCCGTGAGTGGGGCTTGGCTGGGGTCGGGGCTGGGGCCGGGGCTGGGGCCGGGGGTGGGGCTGTGGCTGGGTCCAGAGCTGGGCTGGGGCGGTGGCTGGGGCTGGGGCTTGGCTGGGGGCAGGGCTGGGGCTGGGGCTGGGCTGGGCTGGGGGAACGGATGGGGCTGGGGCTGGGGCTGGGGCTTGGGCTGGGGAAGGTCTGGGCCTGGACTGGGGATGAGGCTGGGGTGGGGCTAGGAATGGGGCTGGGGCAGGACTGGGGCAGGGCTGGTGGCAGGGCTGGGGCAGGGCTGGGGCTGGGGGCTGGGGCCGGCGCAAGGGGCACGGCTGGGGCTTGGCTGGGGCTGGGCTGGGACTGGAGGCTGAGGCCAGGCCTGGGTCTGGGTCTGGGGGCAGGGGCTGGAGGTGGGGGCTGGTTTGGGGCTGAGCAAGGGCTGGGGAACGGCTAGGGCTTGGGCCGGGGCTAGGCTGGGGCTGGGGCTGGGCTGGGGCTGCAGGGCTGGGGCTGGGTTGGGGCTGGGGCTGGGGCAGGGCTGGAGCTGGGCTGGGGCTGAGCTGGGGGAGGGGCCGGGGCTGGTGCAGGGGCTGGGGCTGGAAGCAAGGCTTGGGCAGGGCTGGGATAGTGATGGGGCTGGGCTCGGGCCGGGGCTGGTGCTGGGCTGGGGCTGGGGCAGGGCTGGGGCCAGGGCTGGGGGCAGGGATGGGGCAGGGTGGGGCTGGGTCTAGAACCAAGGCTTGGGCAGGGCTGGCGGCTGGGGCTGGGGCCGGGGCTTGGGCAGGGTTGGGGCTGGGCTGGGGCCAGGTCTGGCGGCAGGGCTGGGGTTGGGCTAGGTGGCAGGGCTGGGGCAGGGCTGGAGCTGGACTGGGACGGGGGCCGGGTCTGGGGGCAGGGATTAGCTGGGGCTGGGATTGGGCTGGTGGCAGGGCTGGGGCTGGGTTGGGGCTGGGGCTGGGGGCAGGGCTGGGGCATGGCTGCGTCCTGGACCAGGTCTGGGGGCAGGGCTGAGCTGGGACTGGGGCTTGGGCTGGGGCTGGGCTGGGGCTAAGGCTGGGCTGGGGCTGAGCTGGAGGGGCAGGGCTAGGCTGGGGGCTGGGTCTGGGCTGGGTCTGGGGGCTTTGGCCGGGCCAGGGGGTTGGGGGGCCAGGGGG
>NW_027144668.1:0-34130 GCF_026170545.1 Melanerpes formicivorus | reverse complement strand
GATCTAACTTCTGGAGGCAGTCAAAATGAGCCTTAGAATTCTTCCCTACCTTATTCCTGTGCTGAGATACAGGCTGCTCCAACCTGCTGTAAAATGCTTGATTTCGAGAGTGAGCGAAACTAATGAAAACATTGTTGGGGTAAAACCTAAAGGGAAAGACCTAGCACCAAATCCAATTTGCCATCTGATCTAACTTCTGGAGGCAGTCAAAATGAGCCTTAGAATTCTTCCCTACCTTATTCCTGTGCTGAGATACAGGCTGCTCCAACCTGCTGTAAAATGCTTGATTTCGAGAGTGAGCGAAACTAATGAAAACATTGTTGGGGTAAAACCTAAAGGGAAAGACCTAGCACCAAATCCAATTTGCCATCTGATCTAACTTCTGGAGGCAGTCAAAATGAGCCTTAGAATTCTTCCCTACCTTATTCCTGTGCTGAGATACAGGCTGCTCCAACCTGCTGTAAAATGCTTGATTTCGAGAGTGAGCGAAACTAATGAAAACATTGTTGGGGTAAAACCAAAAGGGAAAGACCTAGCACCAATCCAATTTGCCATCTGATCTAACTTCTGGAGGCAGTCAAAATGAGCATTAGAATTCTTCCCTACCTTATTCCTGTGCTGAGATACAGGCTGCTCCAACCTGCTGTAAAATGCTTGATTTCGAGAGTGAGCGAAACTAATGAAAACATTGTTGGGGTAAAACCTAAAGGGAAAGACCCAGCACCAAATCCAATTTGCCATCTGATCTAACTTCTGGAGGCAGTCAAAATGAGCCTTAGAATTCTTCCCTACCTTATTCCTGTGCTGAGATACAGGCTGCTCCAACCTGCTGTAAAATGCTTGATTTCGAGAGTGAGCGAAACTAATGAAAACATTGTTGGGGTAAAACCTAAAGGGAAAGACCTAGCACCAAATCCAATTTGCCATCTGATCTAACTTCTGGAGGCAGTCAAAATGAGCCTTAGAATTCTTCCCTACCTTATTCCTGTGCTGAGATACAGGCTGCTCCAACCTGCTGTAAAATGCTTGATTTCGAGAGTGAGCGAAACTAATGAAAACATTGTTGGGGTAAAACCTAAAGGGAAAGACCTAGCACCAAATCCAATTTGCCATCTGATCTAACTTCTGGAGGCAGTCAAAATGATCCTTAGAATTCTTCCCTACCTTATTCCTGTGCTGAGATACAGGCTGCTCCAACCTGCTGTAAAATGCTTGATTTCGAGAGTGAGCGAAACTAATGAAAACATTGTTGGGGTAAAACCTAAAGGGAAAGACCTAGCACCAAATCCAATTTGCCATCTGATCTAACTTCTGGAGGCAGTCAAAATGAGCCTTAGAATTCTTCCCTACCTTATTCCTGTGCTGAGATACAGGCTGCTCCAACCTGCTGTAAAATGCTTGATTTCGAGAGTGAGCGAAACTAATGAAAACATTGTTGGGGTAAAACGTAAAGGGAAAGACCTAGCACCAAATCCAATTTGCCATCTGATCTAACTTCTGGAGGCAGTCAAATGAGCCTTAGAATTCTTCCCTACCTTATTCCTGTGCTGAGATACAGGCTGCTCCAACCTGCTGTAAAATGCTTGATTTCGAGAGTGAGCGAAACTAATGAAAACATTGTTGGGGTAAAACCTAAAGGGAAAGACCTAGCACCAAATCCAATTTGCCATCTGATCTAACTTCTGGAGGCAGTCAAAATGAGCCTTAGAATTCTTCCCTACCTTATTCCTGTGCTGAGATACAGGCTGCTCCAACCTGCTGTAAAATGCTTGATTTCGAGAGTGAGCGAAACTAATGAAAACATTGTTGGGGTAAAACCTAAAGGGAAAGACCTAGCACCAAATCCAATTTGCCATCTGATCTAACTTCTGGAGGCAGTCAAAATGATCCTTAGAATTCTTCCCCTACCTTATTCCTGTGCTGAGATACAGGCTGCTCCAACCTGCTGTAAAATGCTTGATTTCGAGAGTGAGCGAAACTAATGAAAACATTGTTGGGGTAAAACCTAAAGGGAAAGACCTAGCACCAAATCCAATTTGCCATCTGATCTAACTTCTGGAGGCAGTCAAAATGAGCCTTAGAATTCTTCCCTACCTTATTCCTGTGCTGAGATACAGGCTGCTCCAACCTGCTGTAAAATGCTTGATTTCGAGAGTGAGCGAAACTAATGAAAACATTGTTGGGGTAAAACCTAAAGGGAAAGACCTAGCACCAAATCCAATTTGCCATCTGATCTAACTTCTGGAGGCAGTCAAAATGAGCCTTAGAATTCTTCCCTACCTTATTCCTGTGCTGAGATACAGGCTGCTCCAACCTGCTGTAAAATGCTTGATTTCGAGAGTGAGCGAAACTAATGAAAACATTGTTGGGGTAAAACCAAAAGGGAAAGACCTAGCACCAAATCCAATTTGCCATCTGATCTAACTTCTGGAGGCAGTCAAAATGAGCATTAGAATTCTTCCCTACCTTATTCCTGTGCTGAGATACAGGCTGCTCCAACCTGCTGTAAAATGCTTGATTTCGAGAGTGAGCGAAACTAATGAAAACATTGTTGGGGTAAAACCTAAAGGGAAAGACCCAGCACCAAATCCAATTTGCCATCTGATCTAACTTCTGGAGGCAGTCAAAATGAGCCTTAGAATTCTTCCCTACCTTATTCCTGTGCTGAGATACAGGCTGCTCCAACCTGCTGTAAAATGCTTGATTTCGAGAGTGAGCGAAACTAATGAAAACATTGTTGGGGTAAAACCTAAAGGGAAAGACCTAGCACCAAATCCAATTTGCCATCTGATCTAACTTCTGGAGGCAGTCAAAATGAGCCTTAGAATTCTTCCCTACCTTATTCCTGTGCTGAGATACAGGCTGCTCCAACCTGCTGTAAAATGCTTGATTTCGAGAGTGAGCGAAACTAATGAAAACATTGTTGGGGTAAAACCTAAAGGGAAAGACCTAGCACCAAATCCAATTTGCCATCTGATCTAACTTCTGGAGGCAGTCAAAATGAGCCTTAGAATTCTTCCCTACCTTATTCCTGTGCTGAGATACAGGCTGCTCCAACCTGCTGTAAAATGCTTGATTTCGAGAGTGAGCGAAACTAATGAAAACATTGTTGGGGTAAAACCTAAAGGGAAAGACCTAGCACCAAATCCAATTTGCCATCTGATCTAACTTCTGGAGGCAGTCAAAATGAGCCTTAGAATTCTTCCCTACCTTATTCCTGTGCTGAGATACAGGCTGCTCCAACCTGCTGTAAAATGCTTGATTTCGAGAGTGAGCGAAACTAATGAAAACATTGTTGGGGTAAAACCTAAAGGGAAAGACCTAGCACCAAATCCAATTTGCCATCTGATCTAACTTCTGGAGGCAGTCAAAATGAGCCTTAGAATTCTTCCCTACCTTATTCCTGTGCTGAGATACAGGCTGCTCCAACCTGCTGTAAAATGCTTGATTTCGAGAGTGAGCGAAACTAATGAAAACATTGTTGGGGTAAAACCTAAAGGGAAAGACCTAGCACCAAATCCAATTTGCCATCTGATCTAACTTCTGGAGGCAGTCAAAATGAGCCTTAGAATTCTTCCCTACCTTATTCCTGTGCTGAGATACAGGCTGCTCCAACCTGCTGTAAAATGCTTGATTTCGAGAGTGAGCGAAACTAATGAAAACATTGTTGGGGTAAAAACCTAAAGGGAAAGACCTAGCACCAAATCCAATTTGCCATCTGATCTAACTTCTGGAGGCAGTCAAAATGAGCCTTAGAATTCTTCCCTACCTTATTCCTGTGCTGAGATACAGGCTGCTCCAACCTGCTGTAAAATGCTTGATTTCGAGAGTGAGCGAAACTAATGAAAACATTGTTGGGGTAAAACCTAAAGGGAAAGACCTAGCACCAAATCCAATTTGCCATCTGATCTAACTTCTGGAGGCAGTCAAAATGAGCCTTAGAATTCTTCCCTACCTTATTCCTGTGCTGAGATACAGGCTGCTCCAACCTGCTGTAAAATGCTTGATTTCGAGAGTGAGCGAAACTAATGAAAACATTGTTGGGGTAAAACCTAAAGGGAAAGACCTAGCACCAAATCCAATTTGCCATCTGATCTAACTTCTGGAGGCAGTCAAAATGAGCCTTAGAATTCTTCCCTACCTTATTCCTGTGCTGAGATACAGGCTGCTCCAACCTGCTGTAAAATGCTTGATTTCGAGAGTGAGCGAAACTAATGAAAACATTGTTGGGGGTAAAACCTAAAGGGAAAGACCTAGCACCAAATCCAATTTGCCATCTGATCTAACTTCTGGAGGCAGTCAAAATGAGCCTTAGAATTCTTCCCTACCTTATTCCTGTGCTGAGATACAGGCTGCTCCAACCTGCTTGTAAAATGCTTGATTTCGAGAGTGAGCGAAACTAATGAAAACATTGTTGGGGTAAAACCTAAAGGGAAAGACCTAGCACCAAATCCAATTTGCCATCTGATCTAACTTCTGGAGGCAGTCAAAATGAGCCTTAGAATTCTTCCCTACCTTATTCCTGTGCTGAGATACAGGCTGCTCCAACCTGCTGTAAAATGCTTGATTTCGAGAGTGAGCGAAACTAATGAAAACATTGTTGGGGTAAAACCTAAAGGGAAAGACCTAGCACCAAATCCAATTTGCCATCTGATCTAACTTCTGGAGGCAGTCAAAATGAGCCTTAGAATTCTTCCCTACCTTATTCCTGTGCTGAGATACAGGCTGCTCCAACCTGCTGTAAAATGCTTGATTTCGAGAGTGAGCGAAACTAATGAAAACATTGTTGGGGTAAAACCTAAAGGGAAAGACCTAGCACCAAATCCAATTTGCCATCTGATCTAACTTCTGGAGGCAGTCAAAATGAGCCTTAGAATTCTTCCCTACCTTATTCCTGTGCTGAGATACAGGCTGCTCCAACCTGCTGTAAAATGCTTGATTTCGAGAGTGAGCGAAACTAATGAAAACATTGTTGGGGTAAAACCTAAAGGGAAAGACCCAGCACCAAATCCAATTTGCCATCTGATCTAACTTCTGGAGGCAGTCAAAATGATCCTTAGAATTCTTCCCTACCTTATTCCTGTGCTGAGATACAGGCTGCTCCAACCTGCTGTAAAATGCTTGATTTCGAGAGTGAGCGAAACTAATGAAAACATTGTTGGGGTAAAACCTAAAGGGAAAGACCTAGCACCAAATCCAATTTGCCATCTGATCTAACTTCTGGAGGCAGTCAAAATGAGCCTTAGAATTCTTCCCTACCTTATTCCTGTGCTGAGATACAGGCTGCTCCAACCTGCTGTAAAATGCTTGATTTCGAGAGTGAGCGAAACTAATGAAAACATTGTTGGGGGTAAAACCTAAAGGGAAAGACCTAGCACCAATCCAATTTGCCATCTGATCTAACTTCTGGAGGCAGTCAAAATGAGCCTTAGAATTCTTCCCTACCTTATTCCTGTGCTGAGATACAGGCTGCTCCAACCTGCTGTAAAATGCTTGATTTCGAGAGTGAGCGAAACTAATGAAAACATTGTTGGGGTAAAACCTAAAGGGAAAGACCTAGCACCAAATCCCAATTTGCCATCTGATCTAACTTCTGGAGGCAGTCAAAATGATCCTTAGAATTCTTCCCTACCTTATTCCTGTGCTGAGATACAGGCTGCTCCAACCTGCTGTAAAATGCTTGATTTCGAGAGTGAGCGAAACTAATGAAAACATTGTTGGGGTAAAACCTAAAGGGAAAGACCTAGCACCAAATCCAATTTGCCATCTGATCTAACTTCTGGAGGCAGTCAAAATGAGCCTTAGAATTCTTCCCTACCTTATTCCTGTGCTGAGATACAGGCTGCTCCAACCTGCTGTAAAATGCTTGATTTCGAGAGTGAGCGAAACTAATGAAAACATTGTTGGGGTAAAACCTAAAGGGAAAGACCTAGCACCAAATCCAATTTGCCATCTGATCTAACTTCTGGAGGCAGTCCAAATGAGCCTTAGAATTCTTCCCTACCTTATTCCTGTGCTGAGATACAGGCTGCTCCAACCTGCTGTAAAATGCTTGATTTCGAGAGTGAGCGAAACTAATGAAAACATTGTTGGGGTAAAACCTAAAGGGAAAGACCTAGCACCAAATCCAATTTGCCATCTGATCTAACTTCTGGAGGCAGTCAAAATGATCCTTAGAATTCTTCCCTACCTTATTCCTGTGCTGAGATACAGGCTGCTCCAACCTGCTGTAAAATGCTTGATTTCGAGAGTGAGCGAAACTAATGAAAACATTGTTGGGGTAAAACCTAAAGGGGAAAGACCTAGCACCAAATCCAATTTGCCATCTGATCTAACTTCTGGAGGCAGTCAAAATGAGCCTTAGAATTCTTCCCTACCTTATTCCTGTGCTGAGATACAGGCTGCTCCAACCTGCTGTAAAATGCTTGATTTCGAGAGTGAGCGAAACTAATGAAAACATTGTTGGGGTAAAACCTAAAGGGAAAGACCTAGCACCAAATCCAATTTGCCATCTGATCTAACTTCTGGAGGCAGTCAAAATGAGCCTTAGAATTCTTCCCTACCTTATTCCTGTGCTGAGATACAGGCTGCTCCAACCTGCTGTAAAATGCTTGATTTCGAGAGTGAGCGAAACTAATGAAAACATTGTTGGGGTAAAACCTAAAGGGAAAGACCTAGCACCAAATCCAATTTGCCATCTGATCTAACTTCTGGAGGCAGTCAAAATGATCCTTAGAATTCTTCCCTACCTTATTCCTGTGCTGAGATACAGGCTGCTCCAACCTGCTGTAAAATGCTTGATTTCGAGAGTGAGCGAAACTAATGAAAACATTGTTGGGGTAAAACCTAAAGGGAAAGACCTAGCACCAAATCCAATTTGCCATCTGATCTAACTTCTGGAGGCAGTCAAAATGAGCCTTAGAATTCTTCCCTACCTTATTCCTGTGCTGAGATACAGGCTGCTCCAACCTGCTGTAAAATGCTTGATTTTGAGAGTGAGCGAAACTAATGAAAACATTGTTGGGGTAAAACCTAAAGGGAAAGACCTAGCACCAAATCCAATTTGCCATCTGATCTAACTTCTGGAGGCAGTCAAAATGATCCTTAGAATTCTTCCCTACCTTATTCCTGTGCTGAGATACAGCCTGCTCCAACCTGCTGTAAAATGCTTGATTTCGAGAGTGAGCGAAACTAATGAAAACATTGTTGGGGTAAAACCTAAAGGGAAAGACCTAGCACCAAATCCAATTTGCCATCTGATCTAACTTCTGGAGGCAGTCAAAATGAGCCTTAGAATTCTTCCCTACCTTATTCCTGTGCTGAGATACAGGCTGCTCCAACCTGCTGTAAAATGCTTGATTTCGAGAGTGAGCGAAACTAATGAAAACATTGTTGGGGTAAAACCTAAAGGGAAAGACCTAGCACCAAATCCAATTTGCCATCTGATCTAACTTCTGGAGGCAGTCAAAATGATCCTTAGAATTCTTCCCTACCTTATTCCTGTGCTGAGATACAGGCTGCTCCAACCTGCTGTAAAATGCTTGATTTCGAGAGTGAGCGAAACTAATGAAAACATTGTTGGGGTAAAACCTAAAGGGAAAGACCTAGCACCAAATCCAGTTTGCCATCTGATCTAACTTCTGGAGGCAGTCAAAATGAGCCTTAGAATTCTTCCCTACCTTATTCCTGTGCTGAGATACAGGCTGCTCCAACCTGCTGTAAAATGCTTGATTTCGAGAGTGAGCGAAACTAATGAAAACATTGTTGGGGTAAAACCTAAAGGGAAAGACCTAGCACCAAATCCAATTTGCCATCTGATCTAACTTCTGGAGGCAGTCCAAATGAGCCTTAGAATTCTTCCCTACCTTATTCCTGTGCTGAGATACAGGCTGCTCCAACCTGCTGTAAAATGCTTGATTTCGAGAGTGAGCGAAACTAATGAAAACATTGTTGGGGTAAAACCTAAAGGGAAAGACCTAGCACCAAATCCAATTTGCCATCTGATCTAACTTCTGGAGGCAGTCAAAATGAGCCTTAGAATTCTTCCCTACCTTATTCCTGTGCTGAGATACAGGCTGCTCCAACCTGCTGTAAAATGCTTGATTTCGAGAGTGAGCGAAACTAATGAAAACATTGTTGGGGTAAAACCTAAAGGGAAAGACCTAGCACCAAATCCAATTTGCCATCTGATCTAACTTCTGGAGGCAGTCCAAATGATCCTTAGAATTCTTCCCTACCTTATTCCTGTGCTGAGATACAGGCTGCTCCAACCTGCTGTAAAATGCTTGATTTCGAGAGTGAGCGAAACTAATGAAAACATTGTTGGGGTAAAACCTAAAGGGAAAGACCTAGCACCAAATCCAATTTGCCATCTGATCTAACTTCTGGAGGCAGTCAAAATGAGCCTTAGAATTCTTCCCTACCTTATTCCTGTGCTGAGATACAGGCTGCTCCAACCTGCTGTAAAATGCTTGATTTCGAGAGTGAGCGAAACTAATGAAAACATTGTTGGGGTAAAACCTAAAGGGAAAGACCTAGCACCAAATCCAATTTGCCATCTGATCTAACTTCTGGAGGCAGTCAAAATGAGCCTTAGAATTCTTCCCTACCTTATTCCTGTGCTGAGATACAGGCTGCTCCAACCTGCTGTAAAATGCTTGATTTCCAGAGTGAGCGAAACTAATGAAAACATTGTTGGGGTAAAACCTAAAGGGAAAGACCTAGCACCAAATCCAATTTGCCATCTGATCTAACTTCTGGAGGCAGTCAAAATGAGCCTTAGAATTCTTCCCTACCTTATTCCTGTGCTGAGATACAGGCTGCTCCAACCTGCTGTAAAATGCTTGATTTCGAGAGTGAGCGAAACTAATGAAAACATTGTTGGGGTAAAACCTAAAGGGAAAGACCTAGCACCAAATCCAATTTGCCATCTGATCTAACTTCTGGAGGCAGTCCAAATGAGCCTTAGAATTCTTCCCTACCTTATTCCTGTGCTGAGATACAGGCTGCTCCAACCTGCTGTAAAATGCTTGATTTCGAGAGTGAGCGAAACTAATGAAAACATTGTTGGGGTAAAACCTAAAGGGAAAGACCTAGCACCAAATCCAATTTGCCATCTGATCTAACTTCTGGAGGCAGTCAAAATGAGCCTTAGAATTCTTCCCTACCTTATTCCTGTGCTGAGATACAGGCTGCTCCAACCTGCTGTAAAATGCTTGATTTCGAGAGTGAGCGAAACTAATGAAAACATTGTTGGGGTAAAACCTAAAGGGAAAGACCTAGCACCAAATCCAATTTGCCATCTGATCTAACTTCTGGAGGCAGTCAAAATGAGCCTTAGAATTCTTCCCTACCTTATTCCTGTGCTGAGATACAGGCTGCTCCAACCTGCTGTAAAATGCTTGATTTCGAGAGTGAGCGAAACTAATGAAAACATTGTTGGGGTAAAACCTAAAGGGAAAGACCTAGCACCAAATCCAATTTGCCATCTGATCTAACTTCTGGAGGCAGTCAAAATGAGCCTTAGAATTCTTCCCTACCTTATTCCTGTGCTGAGATACAGGCTGCTCCAACCTGCTGTAAAATGCTTGATTTCGAGAGTGAGCGAAACTAATGAAAACATTGTTGGGGTAAAACCTAAAGGGAAAGACCTAGCACCAAATCCAATTTGCCATCTGATCTAACTTCTGGAGGCAGTCAAAATGAGCCTTAGAATTCTTCCCTACCTTATTCCTGTGCTGAGATACAGGCTGCTCCAACCTGCTGTAAAATGCTTGATTTCCAGAGTGAGCGAAACTAATGAAAACATTGTTGGGGTAAAACCTAAAGGGAAAGACCTAGCACCAAATCCAATTTGCCATCTGATCTAACTTCTGGAGGCAGTCAAAATGATCCTTAGAATTCTTCCCTACCTTATTCCTGTGCTGAGATACAGGCTGCTCCAACCTGCTGTAAAATGCTTGATTTTGAGAGTGAGCGAAACTAATGAAAACATTGTTGGGGTAAAACCTAAAGGGAAAGACCTAGCACCAAATCCAATTTGCCATCTGATCTAACTTCTGGAGGCAGTCAAAATGAGCCTTAGAATTCTTCCCTACCTTATTCCTGTGCTGAGATACAGCCTGCTCCAACCTGCTGTAAAATGCTTGATTTCGAGAGTGAGCGAAACTAATGAAAACATTGTTGGGGTAAAACCTAAAGGGAAAGACCTAGCACCAAATCCAATTTGCCATCTGATCTAACTTCTGGAGGCAGTCAAAATGAGCCTTAGAATTCTTCCCTACCTTATTCCTGTGCTGAGATACAGGCTGCTCCAACCTGCTGTAAAATGCTTGATTTCGAGAGTGAGCGAAACTAATGAAAACATTGTTGGGGTAAAACCTAAAGGGAAAGACCTAGCACCAAATCCAATTTGCCATCTGATCTAACTTCTGGAGGCAGTCAAAATGATCCTTAGAATTCTTCCCTACCTTATTCCTGTGCTGAGATACAGGCTGCTCCAACCTGCTGTAAAATGCTTGATTTCGAGAGTGAGCGAAACTAATGAAAACATTGTTGGGGTAAAACCTAAAGGGAAAGACCTAGCACCAAATCCAGTTTGCCATCTGATCTAACTTCTGGATGCAGTCAAAATGAGCCTTAGAATTCTTCCCTACCTTATTCCTGTGCTGAGATACAGGCTGCTCCAACCTGCTGTAAAATGCTTGATTTCGAGAGTGAGCGAAACTAATGAAAACATTGTTGGGGTAAAACCTAAAGGGAAAGACCTAGCACCAAATCCAATTTGCCATCTGATCTAACTTCTGGAGGCAGTCAAAATGATCCTTAGAATTCTTCCCTACCTTATTCCTGTGCTGAGATACAGGCTGCTCCAACCTGCTGTAAAATGCTTGATTTCGAGAGTGAGCGAAACTAATGAAAACATTGTTGGGGTAAAACCTAAAGGGAAAGACCTAGCACCAAATCCAATTTGCCATCTGATCTAACTTCTGGAGGCAGTCAAAATGAGCCTTAGAATTCTTCCCTACCTTATTCCTGTGCTGAGATACAGGCTGCTCCAACCTGCTGTAAAATGCTTGATTTCGAGAGTGAGCGAAACTAATGAAAACATTGTTGGGGTAAAACCTAAAGGGAAAGACCTAGCACCAAATCCAATTTGCCATCTGATCTAACTTCTGGAGGCAGTCCAAATGATCCTTAGAATTCTTCCCTACCTTATTCCTGTGCTGAGATACAGGCTGCTCCAACCTGCTGTAAAATGCTTGATTTCGAGAGTGAGCGAAACTAATGAAAACATTGTTGGGGTAAAACCTAAAGGGAAAGACCTAGCACCAAATCCAATTTGCCATCTGATCTAACTTCTGGAGGCAGTCAAAATGAGCCTTAGAATTCTTCCCTACCTTATTCCTGTGCTGAGATACAGGCTGCTCCAACCTGCTGTAAAATGCTTGATTTCGAGAGTGAGCGAAACTAATGAAAACATTGTTGGGGTAAAACCTAAAGGGAAAGACCTAGCACCAAATCCAATTTGCCATCTGATCTAACTTCTGGAGGCAGTCAAAATGAGCCTTAGAATTCTTCCCTACCTTATTCCTGTGCTGAGATACAGGCTGCTCCAACCTGCTGTAAAATGCTTGATTTCGAGAGTGAGCGAAACTAATGAAAACATTGTTGGGGTAAAACCTAAAGGGAAAGACCTAGCACCAAATCCAATTTGCCATCTGATCTAACTTCTGGAGGCAGTCAAAATGAGCATTTGAATTCTTCCCTACCTTATTCCTGTGCTGAGATACAGGCTGCTCCAACCTGCTGTAAAATGCTTGATTTCGAGAGTGAGCGAAACTAATGAAAACATTGTTGGGGTAAAACCTAAAGGGAAAGACCTAGCACCAAATCCAATTTGCCATCTGATCTAACTTCTGGAGGCAGTCCAAATGAGCCTTAGAATTCTTCCCTACCTTATTCCTGTGCTGAGATACAGGCTGCTCCAACCTGCTGTAAAATGCTTGATTTCGAGAGTGAGCGAAACTAATGAAAACATTGTTGGGGTAAAACCTAAAGGGAAAGACCTAGCACCAAATCCAATTTGCCATCTGATCTAACTTCTGGAGGCAGTCAAAATGAGCCTTAGAATTCTTCCCTACCTTATTCCTGTGCTGAGATACAGGCTGCTCCAACCTGCTGTAAAATGCTTGATTTCGAGAGTGAGCGAAACTAATGAAAACATTGTTGGGGTAAAACCTAAAGGGAAAGACCTAGCACCAAATCCAATTTGCCATCTGATCTAACTTCTGGAGGCAGTCAAAATGAGCCTTAGAATTCTTCCCTACCTTATTCCTGTGCTGAGATACAGGCTGCTCCAACCTGCTGTAAAATGCTTGATTTCGAGAGTGAGCGAAACTAATGAAAACATTGTTGGGGTAAAACCTAAAGGGAAAGACCTAGCACCAAATCCAATTTGCCATCTGATCTAACTTCTGGAGGCAGTCCAAATGATCCTTAGAATTCTTCCCTACCTTATTCCTGTGCTGAGATACAGGCTGCTCCAACCTGCTGTAAAATGCTTGATTTCGAGAGTGAGCGAAACTAATGAAAACATTGTTGGGGTAAAACCTAAAGGGAAAGACCTAGCACCAAATCCAATTTGCCATCTGATCTAACTTCTGGAGGCAGTCAAAATGAGCCTTAGAATTCTTCCCTACCTTATTCCTGTGCTGAGATACAGGCTGCTCCAACCTGCTGTAAAATGCTTGATTTCGAGAGTGAGCGAAACTAATGAAAACATTGTTGGGGTAAAACCTAAAGGGAAAGACCTAGCACCAAATCCAATTTGCCATCTGATCTAACTTCTGGAGGCAGTCAAAATGAGCCTTAGAATTCTTCCCTACCTTATTCCTGTGCTGAGATACAGGCTGCTCCAACCTGCTGTAAAATGCTTGATTTCGAGAGTGAGCGAAACTAATGAAAACATTGTTGGGGTAAAACCTAAAGGGAAAGACCTAGCACCAAATCCAATTTGCCATCTGATCTAACTTCTGGAGGCAGTCAAAATGAGCCTTAGAATTCTTCCCTACCTTATTCCTGTGCTGAGATACAGGCTGCTCCAACCTGCTGTAAAATGCTTGATTTCGAGAGTGAGCGAAACTAATGAAAACATTGTTGGGGTAAAACCTAAAGGGAAAGACCTAGCACCAAATCCAATTTGCCATCTGATCTAACTTCTGGAGGCAGTCCAAATGAGCCTTAGAATTCTTCCCTACCTTATTCCTGTGCTGAGATACAGGCTGCTCCAACCTGCTGTAAAATGCTTGATTTCGAGAGTGAGCGAAACTAATGAAAACATTGTTGGGGTAAAACCTAAAGGGAAAGACCTAGCACCAAATCCAATTTGCCATCTGATCTAACTTCTGGAGGCAGTCAAAATGAGCCTTAGAATTCTTCCCTACCTTATTCCTGTGCTGAGATACAGGCTGCTCCAACCTGCTGTAAAATGCTTGATTTCGAGAGTGAGCGAAACTAATGAAAACATTGTTGGGGTAAAACCTAAAGGGAAAGACCTAGCACCAAATCCAATTTGCCATCTGATCTAACTTCTGGAGGCAGTCAAAATGAGCCTTAGAATTCTTCCCTACCTTATTCCTGTGCTGAGATACAGGCTGCTCCAACCTGCTGTAAAATGCTTGATTTCGAGAGTGAGCGAAACTAATGAAAACATTGTTGGGGTAAAACCTAAAGGGAAAGACCTAGCACCAAATCCAATTTGCCATCTGATCTAACTTCTGGAGGCAGTCCAAATGATCCTTAGAATTCTTCCCTACCTTATTCCTGTGCTGAGATACAGGCTGCTCCAACCTGCTGTAAAATGCTTGATTTCGAGAGTGAGCGAAACTAATGAAAACATTGTTGGGGTAAAACCTAAAGGGAAAGACCTAGCACCAAATCCAATTTGCCATCTGATCTAACTTCTGGAGGCAGTCAAAATGAGCCTTAGAATTCTTCCCTACCTTATTCCTGTGCTGAGATACAGGCTGCTCCAACCTGCTGTAAAATGCTTGATTTCGAGAGTGAGCGAAACTAATGAAAACATTGTTGGGGTAAAACCTAAAGGGAAAGACCTAGCACCAAATCCAATTTGCCATCTGATCTAACTTCTGGAGGCAGTCAAAATGATCCTTAGAATTCTTCCCTACCTTATTCCTGTGCTGAGATACAGGCTGCTCCAACCTGCTGTAAAATGCTTGATTTCGAGAGTGAGCGAAACTAATGAAAACATTGTTGGGGTAAAACCTAAAGGGAAAGACCTAGCACCAAATCCAATTTGCCATCTGATCTAACTTCTGGAGGCAGTCCAAATGAGCCTTAGAATTCTTCCCTACCTTATTCCTGTGCTGAGATACAGGCTGCTCCAACCTGCTGTAAAATGCTTGATTTCGAGAGTGAGCGAAACTAATGAAAACATTGTTGGGGTAAAACCTAAAGGGAAAGACCTAGCACCAAATCCAATTTGCCATCTGATCTAACTTCTGGAGGCAGTCAAAATGAGCCTTAGAATTCTTCCCTACCTTATTCCTGTGCTGAGATACAGGCTGCTCCAACCTGCTGTAAAATGCTTGATTTCGAGAGTGAGCGAAACTAATGAAAACATTGTTGGGGTAAAACCTAAAGGGAAAGACCTAGCACCAAATCCAATTTGCCATCTGATCTAACTTCTGGAGGCAGTCAAAATGAGCCTTAGAATTCTTCCCTACCTTATTCCTGTGCTGAGATACAGGCTGCTCCAACCTGCTGTAAAATGCTTGATTTCGAGAGTGAGCGAAACTAATGAAAACATTGTTGGGGTAAAACCTAAAGGGAAAGACCTAGCACCAAATCCAATTTGCCATCTGATCTAACTTCTGGAGGCAGTCAAAATGAGCCTTAGAATTCTTCCCTACCTTATTCCTGTGCTGAGATACAGGCTGCTCCAACCTGCTGTAAAATGCTTGATTTCGAGAGTGAGCGAAACTAATGAAAACATTGTTGGGGTAAAACCTAAAGGGAAAGACCTAGCACCAAATCCAATTTGCCATCTGATCTAACTTCTGCAGGCAGTCAAAATGATCCTTAGAATTCTTCCCTACCTTATTCCTGTGCTGAGATACAGGCTGCTCCAACCTGCTGTAAAATGCTTGATTTCGAGAGTGAGCGAAACTAATGAAAACATTGTTGGGGTAAAACCTAAAGGGAAAGACCTAGCACCAAATCCAATTTGCCATCTGATCTAACTTCTGGAGGCAGTCAAAATGAGCCTTAGAATTCTTCCCTACCTTATTCCTGTGCTGAGATACAGGCTGCTCCAACCTGCTGTAAAATGCTTGATTTCGAGAGTGAGCGAAACTAATGAAAACATTGTTGGGGTAAAACCTAAAGGGAAAGACCTAGCACCAAATCCAATTTGCCATCTGATCTAACTTCTGGAGGCAGTCAAAATGAGCCTTAGAATTCTTCCCTACCTTATTCCTGTGCTGAGATACAGGCTGCTCCAACCTGCTGTAAAATGCTTGATTTCGAGAGTGAGCGAAACTAATGAAAACATTGTTGGGGTAAAACCTAAAGGGAAAGACCTAGCACCAAATCCAATTTGCCATCTGATCTAACTTCTGGAGGCAGTCAAAATGAGCCTTAGAATTCTTCCCTACCTTATTCCTGTGCTGAGATACAGGCTGCTCCAACCTGCTGTAAAATGCTTGATTTCGAGAGTGAGCGAAACTAATGAAAACATTGTTGGGGTAAAACCTAAAGGGAAAGACCTAGCACCAAATCCAATTTGCCATCTGATCTAACTTCTGGAGGCAGTCAAAATGAGCCTTAGAATTCTTCCCTACCTTATTCCTGTGCTGAGATACAGGCTGCTCCAACCTGCTGTAAAATGCTTGATTTCGAGAGTGAGCGAAACTAATGAAAACATTGTTGGGGTAAAACCTAAAGGGAAAGACCTAGCACCAAATCCAATTTGCCATCTGATCTAACTTCTGGAGGCAGTCAAAATGAGCCTTAGAATTCTTCCCTACCTTATTCCTGTGCTGAGATACAGGCTGCTCCAACCTGCTGTAAAATGCTTGATTTCGAGAGTGAGCGAAACTAATGAAAACATTGTTGGGGTAAAACCTAAAGGGAAAGACCTAGCACCAAATCCAATTTGCCATCTGATCTAACTTCTGGAGGCAGTCAAAATGAGCATTTGAATTCTTCCCTACCTTATTCCTGTGCTGAGATACAGGCTGCTCCAACCTGCTGTAAAATGCTTGATTTCGAGAGTGAGCGAAACTAATGAAAACATTGTTGGGGTAAAACCTAAAGGGAAAGACCTAGCACCAAATCCAATTTGCCATCTGATCTAACTTCTGGAGGCAGTCAAAATGAGCCTTAGAATTCTTCCCTACCTTATTCCTGTGCTGAGATACAGGCTGCTCCAACCTGCTGTAAAATGCTTGATTTCGAGAGTGAGCGAAACTAATGAAAACATTGTTGGGGTAAAACCTAAAGGGAAAGACCTAGCACCAAATCCAATTTGCCATCTGATCTAACTTCTGGAGGCAGTCAAAATGAGCCTTAGAATTCTTCCCTACCTTATTCCTGTGCTGAGATACAGGCTGCTCCAACCTGCTGTAAAATGCTTGATTTCGAGAGTGAGCGAAACTAATGAAAACATTGTTGGGGTAAAACCTAAAGGGAAAGACCTAGCACCAAATCCAATTTGCCATCTGATCTAACTTCTGGAGGCAGTCAAAATGAGCCTTAGAATTCTTCCCTACCTTATTCCTGTGCTGAGATACAGGCTGCTCCAACCTGCTGTAAAATGCTTGATTTCGAGAGTGAGCGAAACTAATGAAAACATTGTTGGGGTAAAACCTAAAGGGAAAGACCTAGCACCAAATCCAATTTGCCATCTGATCTAACTTCTGCAGGCAGTCAAAATGAGCCTTAGAATTCTTCCCTACCTTATTCCTGTGCTGAGATACAGGCTGCTCCAACCTGCTGTAAAATGCTTGATTTCGAGAGTGAGCGAAACTAATGAAAACATTGTTGGGGTAAAACCTAAAGGGAAAGACCTAGCACCAAATCCAATTTGCCATCTGATCTAACTTCTGGAGGCAGTCAAAATGAGCCTTAGAATTCTTCCCTACCTTATTCCTGTGCTGAGATACAGGCTGCTCCAACCTGCTGTAAAATGCTTGATTTCGAGAGTGAGCGAAACTAATGAAAACATTGTTGGGGTAAAACCTAAAGGGAAAGACCTAGCACCAAATCCAATTTGCCATCTGATCTAACTTCTGGAGGCAGTCAAAATGAGCCTTAGAATTCTTCCCTACCTTATTCCTGTGCTGAGATACAGGCTGCTCCAACCTGCTGTAAAATGCTTGATTTCGAGAGTGAGCGAAACTAATGAAAACATTGTTGGGGTAAAACCTAAAGGGAAAGACCTAGCACCAAATCCAATTTGCCATCTGATCTAACTTCTGGAGGCAGTCAAAATGAGCCTTAGAATTCTTCCCTACCTTATTCCTGTGCTGAGATACAGGCTGCTCCAACCTGCTGTAAAATGCTTGATTTCCAGAGTGAGCGAAACTAATGAAAACATTGTTGGGGTAAAACCTAAAGGGAAAGACCTAGCACCAAATCCAATTTGCCATCTGATCTAACTTCTGGAGGCAGTCAAAATGAGCCTTAGAATTCTTCCCTACCTTATTCCTGTGCTGAGATACAGGCTGCTCCAACCTGCTGTAAAATGCTTGATTTCGAGAGTGAGCGAAACTAATGAAAACATTGTTGGGGTAAAACCTAAAGGGAAAGACCTAGCACCAAATCCAATTTGCCATCTGATCTAACTTCTGGAGGCAGTCAAAATGAGCCTTAGAATTCTTCCCTACCTTATTCCTGTGCTGAGATACAGGCTGCTCCAACCTGCTGTAAAATGCTTGATTTCGAGAGTGAGCGAAACTAATGAAAACATTGTTGGGGTAAAACCTAAAGGGAAAGACCTAGCACCAAATCCAATTTGCCATCTGATCTAACTTCTGGAGGCAGTCAAAATGAGCCTTAGAATTCTTCCCTACCTTATTCCTGTGCTGAGATACAGGCTGCTCCAACCTGCTGTAAAATGCTTGATTTCGAGAGTGAGCGAAACTAATGAAAACATTGTTGGGGTAAAACCTAAAGGGAAAGACCTAGCACCAAATCCAATTTGCCATCTGATCTAACTTCTGGAGGCAGTCAAAATGATCCTTAGAATTCTTCCCTACCTTATTCCTGTGCTGAGATACAGGCTGCTCCAACCTGCTGTAAAATGCTTGATTTCGAGAGTGAGCGAAACTAATGAAAACATTGTTGGGGTAAAACCTAAAGGGAAAGACCTAGCACCAAATCCAATTTGCCATCTGATCTAACTTCTGGAGGCAGTCAAAATGAGCCTTAGAATTCTTCCCTACCTTATTCCTGTGCTGAGATACAGGCTGCTCCAACCTGCTGTAAAATGCTTGATTTCGAGAGTGAGCGAAACTAATGAAAACATTGTTGGGGTAAAACCTAAAGGGAAAGACCTAGCACCAAATCCAATTTGCCATCTGATCTAACTTCTGGAGGCAGTCAAAATGAGCCTTAGAATTCTTCCCTACCTTATTCCTGTGCTGAGATACAGGCTGCTCCAACCTGCTGTAAAATGCTTGATTTCGAGAGTGAGCGAAACTAATGAAAACATTGTTGGGGTAAAACCTAAAGGGAAAGACCTAGCACCAAATCCAATTTGCCATCTGATCTAACTTCTGGAGGCAGTCAAAATGAGCCTTAGAATTCTTCCCTACCTTATTCCTGTGCTGAGATACAGGCTGCTCCAACCTGCTGTAAAATGCTTGATTTCGAGAGTGAGCGAAACTAATGAAAACATTGTTGGGGTAAAACCTAAAGGGAAAGACCTAGCACCAAATCCAATTTGCCATCTGATCTAACTTCTGGAGGCAGTCAAAATGAGCCTTAGAATTCTTCCCTACCTTATTCCTGTGCTGAGATACAGGCTGCTCCAACCTGCTGTAAAATGCTTGATTTCGAGAGTGAGCGAAACTAATGAAAACATTGTTGGGGTAAAACCTAAAGGGAAAGACCTAGCACCAAATCCAATTTGCCATCTGATCTAACTTCTGGAGGCAGTCAAAATGAGCCTTAGAATTCTTCCCTACCTTATTCCTGTGCTGAGATACAGGCTGCTCCAACCTGCTGTAAAATGCTTGATTTCGAGAGTGAGCGAAACTAATGAAAACATTGTTGGGGTAAAACCTAAAGGGAAAGACCTAGCACCAAATCCAATTTGCCATCTGATCTAACTTCTGGAGGCAGTCAAAATGAGCCTTAGAATTCTTCCCTACCTTATTCCTGTGCTGAGATACAGGCTGCTCCAACCTGCTGTAAAATGCTTGATTTCGAGAGTGAGCGAAACTAATGAAAACATTGTTGGGGTAAAACCTAAAGGGAAAGACCTAGCACCAAATCCAATTTGCCATCTGATCTAACTTCTGGAGGCAGTCAAAATGAGCCTTAGAATTCTTCCCTACCTTATTCCTGTGCTGAGATACAGGCTGCTCCAACCTGCTGTAAAATGCTTGATTTCGAGAGTGAGCGAAACTAATGAAAACATTGTTGGGGTAAAACCTAAAGGGAAAGACCTAGCACCAAATCCAATTTGCCATCTGATCTAACTTCTGGAGGCAGTCAAAATGAGCCTTAGAATTCTTCCCTACCTTATTCCTGTGCTGAGATACAGGCTGCTCCAACCTGCTGTAAAATGCTTGATTTCGAGAGTGAGCGAAACTAATGAAAACATTGTTGGGGTAAAACCTAAAGGGAAAGACCTAGCACCAAATCCAATTTGCCATCTGATCTAACTTCTGGAGGCAGTCAAAATGAGCCTTAGAATTCTTCCCTACCTTATTCCTGTGCTGAGATACAGGCTGCTCCAACCTGCTGTAAAATGCTTGATTTCGAGAGTGAGCGAAACTAATGAAAACATTGTTGGGGTAAAACCTAAAGGGAAAGACCTAGCACCAAATCCAATTTGCCATCTGATCTAACTTCTGGAGGCAGTCAAAATGAGCCTTAGAATTCTTCCCTACCTTATTCCTGTGCTGAGATACAGGCTGCTCCAACCTGCTGTAAAATGCTTGATTTCGAGAGTGAGCGAAACTAATGAAAACATTGTTGGGGTAAAACCTAAAGGGAAAGACCTAGCACCAAATCCAATTTGCCATCTGATCTAACTTCTGGAGGCAGTCAAAATGAGCCTTAGAATTCTTCCCTACCTTATTCCTGTGCTGAGATACAGGCTGCTCCAACCTGCTGTAAAATGCTTGATTTCGAGAGTGAGCGAAACTAATGAAAACATTGTTGGGGTAAAACCTAAAGGGAAAGACCTAGCACCAAATCCAATTTGCCATCTGATCTAACTTCTGGAGGCAGTCAAAATGAGCCTTAGAATTCTTCCCTACCTTATTCCTGTGCTGAGATACAGGCTGCTCCAACCTGCTGTAAAATGCTTGATTTCGAGAGTGAGCGAAACTAATGAAAACATTGTTGGGGTAAAACCTAAAGGGAAAGACCTAGCACCAAATCCAATTTGCCATCTGATCTAACTTCTGGAGGCAGTCAAAATGAGCCTTAGAATTCTTCCCTACCTTATTCCTGTGCTGAGATACAGGCTGCTCCAACCTGCTGTAAAATGCTTGATTTCGAGAGTGAGCGAAACTAATGAAAACATTGTTGGGGTAAAACCTAAAGGGAAAGACCTAGCACCAAATCCAATTTGCCATCTGATCTAACTTCTGGAGGCAGTCAAAATGAGCCTTAGAATTCTTCCCTACCTTATTCCTGTGCTGAGATACAGGCTGCTCCAACCTGCTGTAAAATGCTTGATTTCGAGAGTGAGCGAAACTAATGAAAACATTGTTGGGGTAAAACCTAAAGGGAAAGACCTAGCACCAAATCCAATTTGCCATCTGATCTAACTTCTGGAGGCAGTCAAAATGAGCCTTAGAATTCTTCCCTACCTTATTCCTGTGCTGAGATACAGGCTGCTCCAACCTGCTGTAAAATGCTTGATTTCGAGAGTGAGCGAAACTAATGAAAACATTGTTGGGGTAAAACCTAAAGGGAAAGACCTAGCACCAAATCCAATTTGCCATCTGATCTAACTTCTGGAGGCAGTCAAAATGAGCCTTAGAATTCTTCCCTACCTTATTCCTGTGCTGAGATACAGGCTGCTCCAACCTGCTGTAAAATGCTTGATTTCGAGAGTGAGCGAAACTAATGAAAACATTGTTGGGGTAAAACCTAAAGGGAAAGACCTAGCACCAAATCCAATTTGCCATCTGATCTAACTTCTGGAGGCAGTCAAAATGAGCCTTAGAATTCTTCCCTACCTTATTCCTGTGCTGAGATACAGGCTGCTCCAACCTGCTGTAAAATGCTTGATTTCGAGAGTGAGCGAAACTAATGAAAACATTGTTGGGGTAAAACCTAAAGGGAAAGACCTAGCACCAAATCCAATTTGCCATCTGATCTAACTTCTGGAGGCAGTCAAAATGAGCCTTAGAATTCTTCCCTACCTTATTCCTGTGCTGAGATACAGGCTGCTCCAACCTGCTGTAAAATGCTTGATTTCGAGAGTGAGCGAAACTAATGAAAACATTGTTGGGGTAAAACCTAAAGGGAAAGACCTAGCACCAAATCCAATTTGCCATCTGATCTAACTTCTGGAGGCAGTCAAAATGAGCCTTAGAATTCTTCCCTACCTTATTCCTGTGCTGAGATACAGGCTGCTCCAACCTGCTGTAAAATGCTTGATTTCGAGAGTGAGCGAAACTAATGAAAACATTGTTGGGGTAAAACCTAAAGGGAAAGACCTAGCACCAAATCCAATTTGCCATCTGATCTAACTTCTGGAGGCAGTCAAAATGAGCCTTAGAATTCTTCCCTACCTTATTCCTGTGCTGAGATACAGGCTGCTCCAACCTGCTGTAAAATGCTTGATTTCGAGAGTGAGCGAAACTAATGAAAACATTGTTGGGGTAAAACCTAAAGGGAAAGACCTAGCACCAAATCCAATTTGCCATCTGATCTAACTTCTGGAGGCAGTCAAAATGAGCCTTAGAATTCTTCCCTACCTTATTCCTGTGCTGAGATACAGGCTGCTCCAACCTGCTGTAAAATGCTTGATTTCGAGAGTGAGCGAAACTAATGAAAACATTGTTGGGGTAAAACCTAAAGGGAAAGACCTAGCACCAAATCCAATTTGCCATCTGATCTAACTTCTGGAGGCAGTCAAAATGAGCCTTAGAATTCTTCCCTACCTTATTCCTGTGCTGAGATACAGGCTGCTCCAACCTGCTGTAAAATGCTTGATTTCGAGAGTGAGCGAAACTAATGAAAACATTGTTGGGGTAAAACCTAAAGGGAAAGACCTAGCACCAAATCCAATTTGCCATCTGATCTAACTTCTGGAGGCAGTCCAAATGAGCCTTAGAATTCTTCCCTACCTTATTCCTGTGCTGAGATACAGGCTGCTCCAACCTGCTGTAAAATGCTTGATTTCGAGAGTGAGCGAAACTAATGAAAACATTGTTGGGGTAAAACCTAAAGGGAAAGACCTAGCACCAAATCCAATTTGCCATCTGATCTAACTTCTGGAGGCAGTCAAAATGAGCCTTAGAATTCTTCCCTACCTTATTCCTGTGCTGAGATACAGGCTGCTCCAACCTGCTGTAAAATGCTTGATTTCGAGAGTGAGCGAAACTAATGAAAACATTGTTGGGGTAAAACCTAAAGGGAAAGACCTAGCACCAAATCCAATTTGCCATCTGATCTAACTTCTGGAGGCAGTCAAAATGAGCCTTAGAATTCTTCCCTACCTTATTCCTGTGCTGAGATACAGGCTGCTCCAACCTGCTGTAAAATGCTTGATTTCGAGAGTGAGCGAAACTAATGAAAACATTGTTGGGGTAAAACCTAAAGGGAAAGACCTAGCACCAAATCCAATTTGCCATCTGATCTAACTTCTGGAGGCAGTCAAAATGAGCCTTAGAATTCTTCCCTACCTTATTCCTGTGCTGAGATACAGGCTGCTCCAACCTGCTGTAAAATGCTTGATTTCGAGAGTGAGCGAAACTAATGAAAACATTGTTGGGGTAAAACCTAAAGGGAAAGACCTAGCACCAAATCCAATTTGCCATCTGATCTAACTTCTGGAGGCAGTCAAAATGAGCCTTAGAATTCTTCCCTACCTTATTCCTGTGCTGAGATACAGGCTGCTCCAACCTGCTGTAAAATGCTTGATTTCGAGAGTGAGCAAAACTAATGAAAACATCGTTGGGGTAAAACCTAAAGGGAAAGACCTAGCACCAAATCCAATTTGCCATCTGATCTAACTTCTGGAGGCAGTCAAAATGATCCTTAGAATTCTTCCCTACCTTATTCCTGTGCTGAGATACAGGCTGCTCCAACCTGCTGTAAAATGCTTGATTTCGAGAGTGAGCGAAACTAATGAAAACATTGTTGGGGTAAAACCTAAAGGGAAAGACCTAGCACCAAATCCAATTTGCCATCTGATCTAACTTCTGGAGGCAGTCAAAATGAGCCTTAGAATTCTTCCCTACCTTATTCCTGTGCTGAGATACAGGCTGCTCCAACCTGCTGTAAAATGCTTGATTTCGAGAGTGAGCGAAACTAATGAAAACATTGTTGGGGTAAAACCTAAAGGGAAAGACCTAGCACCAAATCCAATTTGCCATCTGATCTAACTTCTGGAGGCAGTCAAAATGAGCCTTAGAATTCTTCCCTACCTTATTCCTGTGCTGAGATACAGGCTGCTCCAACCTGCTGTAAAATGCTTGATTTCGAGAGTGAGCGAAACTAATGAAAACATTGTTGGGGTAAAACCTAAAGGGAAAGACCTAGCACCAAATCCAATTTGCCATCTGATCTAACTTCTGGAGGCAGTCAAAATGAGCCTTAGAATTCTTCCCTACCTTATTCCTGTGCTGAGATACAGGCTGCTCCAACCTGCTGTAAAATGCTTGATTTCGAGAGTGAGCGAAACTAATGAAAACATTGTTGGGGTAAAACCTAAAGGGAAAGACCTAGCACCAAATCCAATTTGCCATCTGATCTAACTTCTGGAGGCAGTCAAAATGAGCCTTAGAATTCTTCCCTACCTTATTCCTGTGCTGAGATACAGGCTGCTCCAACCTGCTGTAAAATGCTTGATTTCGAGAGTGAGCGAAACTAATGAAAACATTGTTGGGGTAAAACCTAAAGGGAAAGACCTAGCACCAAATCCAATTTGCCATCTGATCTAACTTCTGGAGGCAGTCAAAATGAGCCTTAGAATTCTTCCCTACCTTATTCCTGTGCTGAGATACAGGCTGCTCCAACCTGCTGTAAAATGCTTGATTT
Source organism: Melanerpes formicivorus (assembly GCF_026170545.1). Taxonomy (NCBI): domain Eukaryota; kingdom Metazoa; phylum Chordata; class Aves; order Piciformes; family Picidae; genus Melanerpes; species Melanerpes formicivorus. The sequence goes on along the minus strand of NW_027144668.1, from coordinate 9,656 downwards.
CGAGAGTGAGCGAAACTAATGAAAACATTGTTGGGGTAAAACCTAAAGGGAAAGACCTAGCACCAAATCCAATTTGCCATCTGATGTAACTTCTGGAGGCAGCCAAAATGAGCCTTAGAATTCTTCCCTACCTTATTCCTGTGCTGAGATACAGGCTGCTCCAACCTGCTGTAAAATGCTTGATTTCGAGAGTGAGCGAAACTAATGAAAACATTGTTGGGGTAAAACCTAAAGGGAAAGACCTAGCACCAAATCCAATTTGCCATCTGATCTAACTTCTGGAGGCAGTCAAAATGAGCCTTAGAATTCTTCCCTACCTTATTCCTGTGCTGAGATACAGGCTGCTCCAACCTGCTGTAAAATGCTTGATTTCGAGAGTGAGCAAAACTAATGAAAACATCGTTGGGGTAAAACCTAAAGGGAAAGACCTAGCACCAAATCCAATTTGCCATCTGATCTAACTTCTGGAGGCAGTCAAAATGATCCTTAGAATTCTTCCCTACCTTATTCCTGTGCTGAGATACAGGCTGCTCCAACCTGCTGTAAAATGCTTGATTTCGAGAGTGAGCGAAACTAATGAAAACATTGTTGGGGTAAAACCTAAAGGGAAAGACCTAGCACCAAATCCAATTTGCCATCTGATCTAACTTCTGGAGGCAGTCAAAATGAGCCTTAGAATTCTTCCCTACCTTATTCCTGTGCTGAGATACAGGCTGCTCCAACCTGCTGTAAAATGCTTGATTTCGAGAGTGAGAGAAACTAATGAAAACATTGTTGGGGTAAAACCTAAAGGGAAAGACCTAGCACCAAATCCAATTTGCCATCTGATCTAACTTCTGGAGGCAGTCAAAATGAGCCTTAGAATTCTTCCCTACCTTATTCATGTGCTGAGATACAGGCTGCTCCAACCTGCTGTAAAATGCTTGATTTCGAGAGTGAGCGAAACTAATGAAAACATTGTTGGGGTAAAACCTAAAGGGAAAGACCTAGCACCAAATCCAATTTGCCATCTGATCTAACTTCTGGAGGCAGTCAAAATGAGCCTTAGAATTCTTCCCTACCTTATTCCTGTGCTGAGATACAGGCTGCTCCAACCTGCTGTAAAATGCTTGATTTCGAGAGTGAGCGAAACTAATGAAAACATTGTTGGGGTAAAACCTAAAGGGAAAGACCTAGCACCAAATCCAATTTGCCATCTGATCTAACTTCTGGAGGCAGTCAAAATGAGCCTTAGAATTCTTCCCTACCTTATTCCTGTGCTGAGATACAGGCTGCTCCAACCTGCTGTAAAATGCTTGATTTCGAGAGTGAGCGAAACTAATGAAAACATTGTTGGGGTAAAACCTAAAGGGAAAGACCTAGCACCAAATCCAATTTGCCATCTGATCTAACTTCTGGAGGCAGTCCAAATGAGCCTTAGAATTCTTCCCTACCTTATTCCTGTGCTGAGATACAGGCTGCTCCAACCTGCTGTAAAATGCTTGATTTCGAGAGTGAGCGAAACTAATGAAAACATTGTTGGGGTAAAACCTAAAGGGAAAGACCTAGCACCAAATCCAATTTGCCATCTGATCTAACTTCTGGAGGCAGCCAAAATGAGCCTTAGAATTCTTCCCTACCTTATTCCTGTGCTGAGATACAGGCTGCTCCAACCTGCTGTAAAATGCTTGATTTCGAGAGTGAGCGAAACTAATGAAAACATTGTTGGGGTAAAACCTAAAGGGAAAGACCTAGCACCAAATCCAATTTGCCATCTGATCTAACTTCTGGAGGCAGTCAAAATGAGCCTTAGAATTCTTCCCTACCTTATTCCTGTGCTGAGATACAGGCTGCTCCAACCTGCTGTAAAATGCTAGATTTCGAGAGTGAGCAAAACTAATGAAAACATCGTTGGGGTAAAACCTAAAGGGAAAGACCTAGCACCAAATCCAATTTGCCATCTGATCTAACTTCTGGAGGCAGTCAAAATGAGCCTTAGAATTCTTCCCTACCTTATTCCTGTGCTGAGATACAGGCTGCTCCAACCTGCTGTAAAATGCTTGATTTCGAGAGTGAGCGAAACTAATGAAAACATTGTTGGGGTAAAACCTAAAGGGAAAGACCTAGCACCAAATCCAATTTGCCATCTGATCTAACTTCTGGAGGCAGTCAAAATGAGCCTTAGAATTCTTCCCTACCTTATTCCTGTGCTGAGATACAGGCTGCTCCAACCTGCTGTAAAATGCTTGATTTCGAGAGTGAGCGAAACTAATGAAAACATTGTTGGGGTAAAACCTAAAGGGAAAGACCTAGCACCAAATCCAATTTGCCATCTGATCTAACTTCTGGAGGCAGTCAAAATGAGCCTTAGAATTCTTCCCTACCTTATTCCTGTGCTGAGATACAGGCTGCTCCAACCTGCTGTAAAATGCTTGATTTCGAGAGTGAGCGAAACTAATGAAAACATTGTTGGGGTAAAACCTAAAGGGAAAGACCTAGCACCAAATCCAATTTGCCATCTGATCTAACTTCTGGAGGCAGTCAAAATGAGCCTTAGAATTCTTCCCTACCTTATTCCTGTGCTGAGATACAGGCTGCTCCAACCTGCTGTAAAATGCTTGATTTCGAGAGTGAGCGAAACTAATGAAAACATTGTTGGGGTAAAACCTAAAGGGAAAGACCTAGCACCAAATCCAATTTGCCATCTGATCTAACTTCTGGAGGCAGTCAAAATGAGCCTTAGAATTCTTCCCTACCTTATTCCTGTGCTGAGATACAGGCTGCTCCAACCTGCTGTAAAATGCTTGATTTCGAGAGTGAGCGAAACTAATGAAAACATTGTTGGGGTAAAACCTAAAGGGAAAGACCTAGCACCAAATCCAATTTGCCATCTGATCTAACTTCTGGAGGCAGTCAAAATGAGCCTTAGAATTCTTCCCTACCTTATTCCTGTGCTGAGATACAGGCTGCTCCAACCTGCTGTAAAATGCTTGATTTCGAGAGTGAGCGAAACTAATGAAAACATTGTTGGGGTAAAACCTAAAGGGAAAGACCTAGCACCAAATCCAATTTGCCATCTGATCTAACTTCTGGAGGCAGTCAAAATGAGCCTTAGAATTCTTCCCTACCTTATTCCTGTGCTGAGATACAGGCTGCTCCAACCTGCTGTAAAATGCTTGATTTCGAGAGTGAGCAAAACTAATGAAAACATCGTTGGGGTAAAACCTAAAGGGAAAGACCTAGCACCAAATCCAATTTGCCATCTGATCTAACTTCTGGAGGCAGTCAAAATGAGCCTTAGAATTCTTCCCTACCTTATTCCTGTGCTGAGATACAGGCTGCTCCAACCTGCTGTAAAATGCTTGATTTCGAGAGTGAGCGAAACTAATGAAAACATTGTTGGGGTAAAACCTAAAGGGAAAGACCTAGCACCAAATCCAATTTGCCATCTGATCTAACTTCTGGAGGCAGTCAAAATGAGCCTTAGAATTCTTCCCTACCTTATTCCTGTGCTGAGATACAGGCTGCTCCAACCTGCTGTAAAATGCTTGATTTCGAGAGTGAGCGAAACTAATGAAAACATTGTTGGGGTAAAACCTAAAGGGAAAGACCTAGCACCAAATCCAATTTGCCATCTGATCTAACTTCTGGAGGCAGTCAAAATGAGCCTTAGAATTCTTCCCTACCTTATTCCTGTGCTGAGATACAGGCTGCTCCAACCTGCTGTAAAATGCTTGATTTCGAGAGTGAGCGAAACTAATGAAAACATTGTTGGGGTAAAACCTAAAGGGAAAGACCTAGCACCAAATCCAATTTGCCATCTGATCTAACTTCTGGAGGCAGTCAAAATGAGCCTTAGAATTCTTCCCTACCTTATTCCTGTGCTGAGATACAGGCTGCTCCAACCTGCTGTAAAATGCTTGATTTCGAGAGTGAGCGAAACTAATGAAAACATTGTTGGGGTAAAACCTAAAGGGAAAGACCTAGCACCAAATCCAATTTGCCATCTGATCTAACTTCTGGAGGCAGTCAAAATGAGCCTTAGAATTCTTCCCTACCTTATTCCTGTGCTGAGATACAGGCTGCTCCAACCTGCTGTAAAATGCTTGATTTCGAGAGTGAGCGAAACTAATGAAAACATTGTTGGGGTAAAACCTAAAGGGAAAGACCTAGCACCAAATCCAATTTGCCATCTGATCTAACTTCTGGAGGCAGTCAAAATGAGCCTTAGAATTCTTCCCTACCTTATTCCTGTGCTGAGATACAGGCTGCTCCAACCTGCTGTAAAATGCTTGATTTCGAGAGTGAGCGAAACTAATGAAAACATTGTTGGGGTAAAACCTAAAGGGAAAGACCTAGCACCAAATCCAATTTGCCATCTGATCTAACTTCTGGAGGCAGTCAAAATGAGCCTTAGAATTCTTCCCTACCTTATTCCTGTGCTGAGATACAGGCTGCTCCAACCTGCTGTAAAATGCTTGATTTCGAGAGTGAGCGAAACTAATGAAAACATTGTTGGGGTAAAACCTAAAGGGAAAGACCTAGCACCAAATCCAATTTGCCATCTGATCTAACTTCTGGAGGCAGTCAAAATGAGCCTTAGAATTCTTCCCTACCTTATTCCTGTGCTGAGATACAGGCTGCTCCAACCTGCTGTAAAATGCTTGATTTCGAGAGTGAGCGAAACTAATGAAAACATTGTTGGGGTAAAACCTAAAGGGAAAGACCTAGCACCAAATCCAATTTGCCATCTGATCTAACTTCTGGAGGCAGCCAAAATGAGCCTTAGAATTCTTCCCTACCTTATTCCTGTGCTGAGATACAGGCTGCTCCAACCTGCTGTAAAATGCTTGATTTCGAGAGTGAGCGAAACTAATGAAAACATTGTTGGGGTAAAACCTAAAGGGAAAGACCTAGCACCAAATCCAATTTGCCATCTGATCTAACTTCTGGAGGCAGTCAAAATGAGCCTTAGAATTCTTCCCTACCTTATTCCTGTGCTGAGATACAGGCTGCTCCAACCTGCTGTAAAATGCTTGATTTCGAGAGTGAGCAAAACTAATGAAAACATCGTTGGGGTAAAACCTAAAGGGAAAGACCTAGCACCAAATCCAATTTGCCATCTGATCTAACTTCTGGAGGCAGTCAAAATGAGCCTTAGAATTCTTCCCTACCTTATTCCTGTGCTGAGATACAGGCTGCTCCAACCTGCTGTAAAATGCTTGATTTCGAGAGTGAGCGAAACTAATGAAAACATTGTTGGGGTAAAACCTAAAGGGAAAGACCTAGCACCAAATCCAATTTGCCATCTGATCTAACTTCTGGAGGCAGTCAAAATGAGCCTTAGAATTCTTCCCTACCTTATTCCTGTGCTGAGATACAGGCTGCTCCAACCTGCTGTAAAATGCTTGATTTCGAGAGTGAGCGAAACTAATGAAAACATTGTTGGGGTAAAACCTAAAGGGAAAGACCTAGCACCAAATCCAATTTGCCATCTGATCTAACTTCTGGAGGCAGTCAAAATGAGCCTTAGAATTCTTCCCTACCTTATTCCTGTGCTGAGATACAGGCTGCTCCAACCTGCTGTAAAATGCTTGATTTCGAGAGTGAGCGAAACTAATGAAAACATTGTTGGGGTAAAACCTAAAGGGAAAGACCTAGCACCAAATCCAATTTGCCATCTGATCTAACTTCTGGAGGCAGTCAAAATGAGCCTTAGAATTCTTCCCTACCTTATTCCTGTGCTGAGATACAGGCTGCTCCAACCTGCTGTAAAATGCTTGATTTCGAGAGTGAGCGAAACTAATGAAAACATTGTTGGGGTAAAACCTAAAGGGAAAGACCTAGCACCAAATCCAATTTGCCATCTGATCTAACTTCTGGAGGCAGTCAAAATGAGCCTTAGAATTCTTCCCTACCTTATTCCTGTGCTGAGATACAGGCTGCTCCAACCTGCTGTAAAATGCTTGATTTCGAGAGTGAGCGAAACTAATGAAAACATTGTTGGGGTAAAACCTAAAGGGAAAGACCTAGCACCAAATCCAATTTGCCATCTGATCTAACTTCTGGAGGCAGTCAAAATGAGCCTTAGAATTCTTCCCTACCTTATTCCTGTGCTGAGATACAGGCTGCTCCAACCTGCTGTAAAATGCTTGATTTCGAGAGTGAGCGAAACTAATGAAAACATTGTTGGGGTAAAACCTAAAGGGAAAGACCTAGCACCAAATCCAATTTGCCATCTGATCTAACTTCTGGAGGCAGTCAAAATGAGCCTTAGAATTCTTCCCTACCTTATTCCTGTGCTGAGATACAGGCTGCTCCAACCTGCTGTAAAATGCTTGATTTCGAGAGTGAGCGAAACTAATGAAAACATTGTTGGGGTAAAACCTAAAGGGAAAGACCTAGCACCAAATCCAATTTGCCATCTGATCTAACTTCTGGAGGCAGTCAAAATGAGCCTTAGAATTCTTCCCTACCTTATTCCTGTGCTGAGATACAGGCTGCTCCAACCTGCTGTAAAATGCTTGATTTCGAGAGTGAGCGAAACTAATGAAAACATTGTTGGGGTAAAACCTAAAGGGAAAGACCTAGCACCAAATCCAATTTGCCATCTGATCTAACTTCTGGAGGCAGTCAAAATGAGCCTTAGAATTCTTCCCTACCTTATTCCTGTGCTGAGATACAGGCTGCTCCAACCTGCTGTAAAATGCTTGATTTCGAGAGTGAGCGAAACTAATGAAAACATTGTTGGGGTAAAACCTAAAGGGAAAGACCTAGCACCAAATCCAATTTGCCATCTGATCTAACTTCTGGAGGCAGTCAAAATGAGCCTTAGAATTCTTCCCTACCTTATTCCTGTGCTGAGATACAGGCTGCTCCAACCTGCTGTAAAATGCTTGATTTCCAGAGTGAGCGAAACTAATGAAAACATTGTTGGGGTAAAACCTAAAGGGAAAGACCTAGCACCAAATCCAATTTGCCATCTGATCTAACTTCTGGAGGCAGTCAAAATGAGCCTTAGAATTCTTCCCTACCTTATTCCTGTGCTGAGATACAGGCTGCTCCAACCTGCTGTAAAATGCTTGATTTCGAGAGTGAGCGAAACTAATGAAAACATTGTTGGGGTAAAACCTAAAGGGAAAGACCTAGCACCAAATCCAATTTGCCATCTGATCTAACTTCTGGAGGCAGTCAAAATGAGCCTTAGAATTCTTCCCTACCTTATTCCTGTGCTGAGATGCAGGCTGCTCCAACCTGCTGTAAAATGCTTGATTTCGAGAGTGAGCGAAACTAATGAAAACATTGTTGGGGTAAAACCTAAAGGGAAAGACCTAGCACCAAATCCAATTTGCCATCTGATCTAACTTCTGGAGGCAGTCAAAATGAGCCTTAGAATTCTTCCCTACCTTATTCCTGTGCTGAGATACAGGCTGCTCCAACCTGCTGTAAAATGCTTGATTTCGAGAGTGAGCGAAACTAATGAAAACATTGTTGGGGTAAAACCTAAAGGGACAGACCTAGCACCAAATCCAATTTGCCATCTGATCTAACTTCTGGAGGCAGTCAAAATGAGCCTTAGAATTCTTCCCTACCTTATTCCTGTGCTGAGATACAGGCTGCTCCAACCTGCTGTAAAATGCTTGATTTCGAGAGTGAGCGAAACTAATGAAAACATTGTTGGGGTAAAACCTAAAGGGAAAGACCTAGCACCAAATCCAATTTGCCATCTGATCTAACTTCTGGAGGCAGTCAAAATGAGCCTTAGAATTCTTCCCTACCTTATTCCTGTGCTGAGATACAGGCTGCTCCAACCTGCTGTAAAATGCTTGATTTCGAGAGTGAGCGAAACTAATGAAAACATTGTTGGGGTAAAACCTAAAGGGAAAGACCTAGCACCAAATCCAATTTGCCATCTGATCTAACTTCTGGAGGCAGTCAAAATGAGCCTTAGAATTCTTCCCTACCTTATTCCTGTGCTGAGATACAGGCTGCTCCAACCTGCTGTAAAATGCTTGATTTCGAGAGTGAGCGAAACTAATGAAAACATTGTTGGGGTAAAACCTAAAGGGAAAGACCTAGCACCAAATCCAATTTGCCATCTGATCTAACTTCTGGAGGCAGTCAAAATGAGCCTTAGAATTCTTCCCTACCTTATTCCTGTGCTGAGATACAGGCTGCTCCAACCTGCTGTAAAATGCTTGATTTCGAGAGTGAGCGAAACTAATGAAAACATTGTTGGGGTAAAACCTAAAGGGAAAGACCTAGCACCAAATCCAATTTGCCATCTGATCTAACTTCTGGAGGCAGTCAAAATGAGCCTTAGAATTCTTCCCTACCTTATTCCTGTGCTGAGATACAGGCTGCTCCAACCTGCTGTAAAATGCTTGATTTCGAGAGTGAGCGAAACTAATGAAAACATCGTTGGGGTAAAACCTAAAGGGAAAGACCTAGCACCAAATCCAATTTGCCATCTGATCTAACTTCTGGAGGCAGTCAAAATGAGCCTTAGAATTCTTCCCTACCTTATTCCTGTGCTGAGATACAGGCTGCTCCAACCTGCTGTAAAATGCTTGATTTCGAGAGTGAGCGAAACTAATGAAAACATCGTTGGGGTAAAACCTAAAGGGAAAGACCTAGCACCAAATCCAATTTGCCATCTGATCTAACTTCTGGAGGCAGTCAAAATGATCCTTAGAATTCTTCCCTACCTTATTCCTGTGCTGAGATACAGGCTGCTCCAACCTGCTGTAAAATGCTTGATTTCGAGAGTGAGCGAAACTAATGAAAACATTGTTGGGGTAAAACCTAAAGGGAAAGACCTAGCACCAAATCCAATTTGCCATCTGATCTAACTTCTGGAGGCAGTCAAAATGAGCCTTAGAATTCTTCCCTACCTTATTCCTGTGCTGAGATACAGGCTGCTCCAACCTGCTGTAAAATGCTTGATTTCGAGAGTGAGCGAAACTAATGAAAACATTGTTGGGGTAAAACCTAAAGGGAAAGACCTAGCACCAAATCCAATTTGCCATCTGATCTAACTTCTGGAGGCAGTCAAAATGAGCCTTAGAATTCTTCCCTACCTTATTCCTGTGCTGAGATACAGGCTGCTCCAACCTGCTGTAAAATGCTTGATTTCGAGAGTGAGCGAAACTAATGAAAACATTGTTGGGGTAAAACCTAAAGGGAAAGACCTAGCACCAAATCCAATTTGCCATCTGATCTAACTTCTGGAGGCAGTCAAAATGAGCCTTAGAATTCTTCCCTACCTTATTCCTGTGCTGAGATACAGGCTGCTCCAACCTGCTGTAAAATGCTTGATTTCGAGAGTGAGCGAAACTAATGAAAACATTGTTGGGGTAAAACCTAAAGGGAAAGACCTAGCACCAAATCCAATTTGCCATCTGATCTAACTTCTGGAGGCAGTCAAAATGAGCCTTAGAATTCTTCCCTACCTTATTCCTGTGCTGAGATACAGGCTGCTCCAACCTGCTGTAAAATGCTTGATTTCGAGAGTGAGCGAAACTAATGAAAACATTGTTGGGGTAAAACCTAAAGGGAAAGACCTAGCACCAAATCCAATTTGCCATCTGATCTAACTTCTGGAGGCAGTCAAAATGATCCTTAGAATCCTTCCCTACCTTATTCCCGTGCTGAGATACAGGCTGCTCCAACCTGCT
>NW_027144667.1:0-34149 GCF_026170545.1 Melanerpes formicivorus | reverse complement strand
TTGTTGGGGTAAAACCTAAAGGGAAAGACCTAGCACCAAATCCAATTTGCCATCTGATCTAACTTCTGGAGGCAGTCAAAATGATCCTTAGAATTCTTCCCTACCTTATTCCTGTGCTGAGATACAGGCTGCTCCAACCTGCTGTAAAATGCTTGATTTCGAGAGTGAGCGAAACTAATGAAAACATTGTTGGGGTAAAACCTAAAGGGAAAGACCTAGCACCAAATCCAATTTGCCATCTGATCTAACTTCTGGAGGCAGTCAAAATGAGCCTTAGAATTCTTCCCTACCTTATTCCTGTGCTGAGATACAGGCTGCTCCAACCTGCTGTAAAATGCTTGATTTCGAGAGTGAGCGAAACTAATGAAAACATTGTTGGGGTAAAACCTAAAGGGAAAGACCTAGCACCAAATCCAATTTGCCATCTGATCTAACTTCTGGAGGCAGTCAAAATGAGCCTTAGAATTCTTCCCTACCTTATTCCTGTGCTGAGATACAGGCTGCTCCAACCTGCTGTAAAATGCTTGATTTCGAGAGTGAGCGAAACTAATGAAAACATTGTTGGGGTAAAACCTAAAGGGAAAGACCTAGCACCAAATCCAATTTGCCATCTGATCTAACTTCTGGAGGCAGTCAAAATGAGCCTTAGAATTCTTCCCTACCTTATTCCTGTGCTGAGATACAGGCTGCTCCAACCTGCTGTAAAATGCTTGATTTCGAGAGTGAGCGAAACTAATGAAAACATTGTTGGGGTAAAACCTAAAGGGAAAGACCTAGCACCAAATCCAATTTGCCATCTGATCTAACTTCTGGAGGCAGTCAAAATGAGCATTTGAATTCTTCCCTACCTTATTCCTGTGCTGAGATACAGGCTGCTCCAACCTGCTGTAAAATGCTTGATTTCGAGAGTGAGCGAAACTAATGAAAACATTGTTGGGGTAAAACCTAAAGGGAAAGACCTAGCACCAAATCCAATTTGCCATCTGATCTAACTTCTGGAGGCAGTCAAAATGAGCCTTAGAATTCTTCCCTACCTTATTCCTGTGCTGAGATACAGGCTGCTCCAACCTGCTGTAAAATGCTTGATTTCGAGAGTGAGCGAAACTAATGAAAACATTGTTGGGGTAAAACCTAAAGGGAAAGACCTAGCACCAAATCCAATTTGCCATCTGATCTAACTTCTGGAGGCAGTCAAAATGAGCCTTAGAATTCTTCCCTACCTTATTCCTGTGCTGAGATACAGGCTGCTCCAACCTGCTGTAAAATGCTTGATTTCGAGAGTGAGCGAAACTAATGAAAACATTGTTGGGGTAAAACCTAAAGGGAAAGACCTAGCACCAAATCCAATTTGCCATCTGATCTAACTTCTGGAGGCAGTCAAAATGAGCATTTGAATTCTTCCCTACCTTATTCCTGTGCTGAGATACAGGCTGCTCCAACCTGCTGTAAAATGCTTGATTTCGAGAGTGAGCGAAACTAATGAAAACATTGTTGGGGTAAAACCTAAAGGGAAAGACCTAGCACCAAATCCAATTTGCCATCTGATCTAACTTCTGGAGGCAGTCAAAATGAGCCTTAGAATTCTTCCCTACCTTATTCCTGTGCTGAGATACAGGCTGCTCCAACCTGCTGTAAAATGCTTGATTTCGAGAGTGAGCGAAACTAATGAAAACATTGTTGGGGTAAAACCTAAAGGGAAAGACCTAGCACCAAATCCAATTTGCCATCTGATCTAACTTCTGGAGGCAGTCAAAATGAGCCTTAGAATTCTTCCCTACCTTATTCCTGTGCTGAGATACAGGCTGCTCCAACCTGCTGTAAAATGCTTGATTTCGAGAGTGAGCGAAACTAATGAAAACATTGTTGGGGTAAAACCTAAAGGGAAAGACCTAGCACCAAATCCAATTTGCCATCTGATCTAACTTCTGGAGGCAGTCAAAATGAGCATTTGAATTCTTCCCTACCTTATTCCTGTGCTGAGATACAGGCTGCTCCAACCTGCTGTAAAATGCTTGATTTCGAGAGTGAGCGAAACTAATGAAAACATTGTTGGGGTAAAACCTAAAGGGAAAGACCTAGCACCAAATCCAATTTGCCATCTGATCTAACTTCTGGAGGCAGTCAAAATGAGCCTTAGAATTCTTCCCTACCTTATTCCTGTGCTGAGATACAGGCTGCTCCAACCTGCTGTAAAATGCTTGATTTCGAGAGTGAGCGAAACTAATGAAAACATTGTTGGGGTAAAACCTAAAGGGAAAGACCTAGCACCAAATCCAATTTGCCATCTGATCTAACTTCTGGAGGCAGTCAAAATGAGCCTTAGAATTCTTCCCTACCTTATTCCTGTGCTGAGATACAGGCTGCTCCAACCTGCTGTAAAATGCTTGATTTCGAGAGTGAGCGAAACTAATGAAAACATTGTTGGGGTAAAACCTAAAGGGAAAGACCTAGCACCAAATCCAATTTGCCATCTGATCTAACTTCTGGAGGCAGTCAAAATGAGCATTTGAATTCTTCCCTACCTTATTCCTGTGCTGAGATACAGGCTGCTCCAACCTGCTGTAAAATGCTTGATTTCGAGAGTGAGCGAAACTAATGAAAACATTGTTGGGGTAAAACCTAAAGGGAAAGACCTAGCACCAAATCCAATTTGCCATCTGATCTAACTTCTGGAGGCAGTCAAAATGATCCTTAGAATTCTTCCCTACCTTATTCCTGTGCTGAGATACAGGCTGCTCCAACCTGCTGTAAAATGCTTGATTTCGAGAGTGAGCGAAACTAATGAAAACATTGTTGGGGTAAAACCTAAAGGGAAAGACCTAGCACCAAATCCAATTTGCCATCTGATCTAACTTCTGGAGGCAGTCAAAATGAGCATTTGAATTCTTCCCTACCTTATTCCTGTGCTGAGATACAGGCTGCTCCAACCTGCTGTAAAATGCTTGATTTCGAGAGTGAGCGAAACTAATGAAAACATTGTTGGGGTAAAACCTAAAGGGAAAGACCTAGCACCAAATCCAATTTGCCATCTGATCTAACTTCTGGAGGCAGTCAAAATGAGCATTTGAATTCTTCCCTACCTTATTCCTGTGCTGAGATACAGGCTGCTCCAACCTGCTGTAAAATGCTTGATTTCGAGAGTGAGCGAAACTAATGAAAACATTGTTGGGGTAAAACCTAAAGGGAAAGACCTAGCACCAAATCCAATTTGCCATCTGATCTAACTTCTGGAGGCAGTCAAAATGAGCCTTAGAATTCTTCCCTACCTTATTCCTGTGCTGAGATACAGGCTGCTCCAACCTGCTGTAAAATGCTTGATTTCGAGAGTGAGCGAAACTAATGAAAACATTGTTGGGGTAAAACCTAAAGGGAAAGACCTAGCACCAAATCCAATTTGCCATCTGATCTAACTTCTGGAGGCAGTCAAAATGAGCCTTAGAATTCTTCCCTACCTTATTCCTGTGCTGAGATACAGGCTGCTCCAACCTGCTGTAAAATGCTTGATTTCGAGAGTGAGCGAAACTAATGAAAACATTGTTGGGGTAAAACCTAAAGGGAAAGACCTAGCACCAAATCCAATTTGCCATTTGATCTAACTTCTGGAGGCAGTCAAAATGAGCCTTAGAATTCTTCCCTACCTTATTCCTGTGCTGAGATACAGGCTGCTCCAACCTGCTGTAAAATGCTTGATTTCGAGAGTGAGCGAAACTAATGAAAACATTGTTGGGGTAAAACCTAAAGGGAAAGACCTAGCACCAAATCCAATTTGCCATCTGATCTAACTTCTGGAGGCAGTCAAAATGATCCTTAGAATTCTTCCCTACCTTATTCCTGTGCTGAGATACAGGCTGCTCCAACCTGCTGTAAAATGCTTGATTTCGAGAGTGAGCGAAACTAATGAAAACATTGTTGGGGTAAAACCTAAAGGGAAAGACCTAGCACCAAATCCAATTTGCCATCTGATCTAACTTCTGGAGGCAGTCAAAATGATCCTTAGAATTCTTCCCTACCTTATTCCTGTGCTGAGATACAGGCTGCTCCAACCTGCTGTAAAATGCTTGATTTCGAGAGTGAGCGAAACTAATGAAAACATTGTTGGGGTAAAACCTAAAGGGAAAGACCTAGCACCAAATCCAATTTGCCATCTGATCTAACTTCTGGAGGCAGTCAAAATGAGCCTTAGAATTCTTCCCTACCTTATTCCTGTGCTGAGATACAGGCTGCTCCAACCTGCTGTAAAATGCTTGATTTCGAGAGTGAGCGAAACTAATGAAAACATTGTTGGGGTAAAACCTAAAGGGAAAGACCTAGCACCAAATCCAATTTGCCATCTGATCTAACTTCTGGAGGCAGTCAAAATGAGCCTTAGAATTCTTCCCTACCTTATTCCTGTGCTGAGATACAGGCTGCTCCAACCTGCTGTAAAATGCTTGATTTCGAGAGTGAGCGAAACTAATGAAAACATTGTTGGGGTAAAACCTAAAGGGAAAGACCTAGCACCAAATCCAATTTGCCATCTGATCTAACTTCTGGAGGCAGTCAAAATGAGCCTTAGAATTCTTCCCTACCTTATTCCTGTGCTGAGATACAGGCTGCTCCAACCTGCTGTAAAATGCTTGATTTCGAGAGTGAGCGAAACTAATGAAAACATTGTTGGGGTAAAACCTAAAGGGAAAGACCTAGCACCAAATCCAATTTGCCATCTGATCTAACTTCTGGAGGCAGTCAAAATGAGCCTTAGAATTCTTCCCTACCTTATTCCTGTGCTGAGATACAGGCTGCTCCAACCTGCTGTAAAATGCTTGATTTCGAGAGTGAGCGAAACTAATGAAAACATTGTTGGGGTAAAACCTAAAGGGAAAGACCTAGCACCAAATCCAATTTGCCATTTGATCTAACTTCTGGAGGCAGTCAAAATGAGCCTTAGAATTCTTCCCTACCTTATTCCTGTGCTGAGATACAGGCTGCTCCAACCTGCTGTAAAATGCTTGATTTCGAGAGTGAGCGAAACTAATGAAAACATTGTTGGGGTAAAACCTAAAGGGAAAGACCTAGCACCAAATCCAATTTGCCATCTGATCTAACTTCTGGAGGCAGTCAAAATTATCCTTAGAATTCTTCCCTACCTTATTCCTGTGCTGAGATACAGGCTGCTCCAACCTGCTGTAAAATGCTTGATTTCGAGAGTGAGCGAAACTAATGAAAACATTGTTGGGGTAAAACCTAAAGGGAAAGACCTAGCACCAAATCCAATTTGCCATCTGATCTAACTTCTGGAGGCAGTCAAAATGAGCCTTAGAATTCTTCCCTACCTTATTCCTGTGCTGAGATACAGGCTGCTCCAACCTGCTGTAAAATGCTTGATTTCGAGAGTGAGCGAAACTAATGAAAACATTGTTGGGGTAAAACCTAAAGGGAAAGACCTAGCACCAAATCCAATTTGCCATCTGATCTAACTTCTGGAGGCAGTCAAAATGAGCCTTAGAATTCTTCCCTACCTTATTCCTGTGCTGAGATACAGGCTGCTCCAACCTGCTGTAAAATGCTTGATTTCGAGAGTGAGCGAAACTAATGAAAACATTGTTGGGGTAAAACCTAAAGGGAAAGACCTAGCACCAAATCCAATTTGCCATCTGATCTAACTTCTGGAGGCAGTCAAAATGAGCCTTAGAATTCTTCCCTACCTTATTCCTGTGCTGAGATACAGGCTGCTCCAACCTGCTGTAAAATGCTTGATTTCGAGAGTGAGCGAAACTAATGAAAACATTGTTGGGGTAAAACCTAAAGGGAAAGACCTAGCACCAAATCCAATTTGCCATCTGATCTAACTTCTGGAGGCAGTCAAAATGAGCCTTAGAATTCTTCCCTACCTTATTCCTGTGCTGAGATACAGGCTGCTCCAACCTGCTGTAAAATGCTTGATTTCGAGAGTGAGCGAAACTAATGAAAACATTGTTGGGGTAAAACCTAAAGGGAAAGACCTAGCACCAAATCCAATTTGCCATCTGATCTAACTTCTGGAGGCAGTCAAAATGATCCTTAGAATTCTTCCCTACCTTATTCCTGTGCTGAGATACAGGCTGCTCCAACCTGCTGTAAAATGCTTGATTTCGAGAGTGAGCGAAACTAATGAAAACATTGTTGGGGTAAAACCTAAAGGGAAAGACCTAGCACCAAATCCAATTTGCCATCTGATCTAACTTCTGGAGGCAGTCAAAATGAGCCTTAGAATTCTTCCCTACCTTATTCCTGTGCTGAGATACAGGCTGCTCCAACCTGCTGTAAAATGCTTGATTTCGAGAGTGAGCGAAACTAATGAAAACATTGTTGGGGTAAAACCTAAAGGGAAAGACCTAGCACCAAATCCAATTTGCCATCTGATCTAACTTCTGGAGGCAGTCAAAATGAGCATTTGAATTCTTCCCTACCTTATTCCTGTGCTGAGATACAGGCTGCTCCAACCTGCTGTAAAATGCTTGATTTCGAGAGTGAGCGAAACTAATGAAAACATTGTTGGGGTAAAACCTAAAGGGAAAGACCTAGCACCAAATCCAATTTGCCATCTGATCTAACTTCTGGAGGCAGTCAAAATGATCCTTAGAATTCTTCCCTACCTTATTCCTGTGCTGAGATACAGGCTGCTCCAACCTGCTGTAAAATGCTTGATTTCGAGAGTGAGCGAAACTAATGAAAACATTGTTGGGGTAAAACCTAAAGGGAAAGACCTAGCACCAAATCCAATTTGCCATCTGATCTAACTTCTGGAGGCAGTCAAAATGAGCCTTAGAATTCTTCCCTACCTTATTCCTGTGCTGAGATACAGGCTGCTCCAACCTGCTGTAAAATGCTTGATTTCGAGAGTGAGCGAAACTAATGAGAACATTGTTGGGGTAAAACCTAAAGGGAAAGACCTAGCACCAAATCCAATTTGCCATCTGATCTAACTTCTGGAGGCAGTCAAAATGATCCTTAGAATTCTTCCCTACCTTATTCCTGTGCTGAGATACAGGCTGCTCCAACCTGCTGTAAAATGCTTGATTTCGAGAGTGAGCGAAACTAATGAAAACATTGTTGGGGTAAAACCTAAAGGGAAAGACCTAGCACCAAATCCAATTTGCCATCTGATCTAACTTCTGGAGGCAGTCAAAATGAGCCTTAGAATTCTTCCCTACCTTATTCCTGTGCTGAGATACAGGCTGCTCCAACCTGCTGTAAAATGCTTGATTTCGAGAGTGAGCGAAACTAATGAAAACATTGTGGGGGTAAAACCTAAAGGGAAAGACCTAGCACCAAATCCAATTTGCCATCTGATCTAACTTCTGGAGGCAGTCAAAATGATCCTTAGAATTCTTCCCTACCTTATTCCTGTGCTGAGATACAGGCTGCTCCAACCTGCTGTAAAATGCTTGATTTCGAGAGTGAGCGAAACTAATTAAAACATTGTTGGGGTAAAACCTAAAGGGAAAGACCTAGCACCAAATCCAATTTGCCATCTGATCTAACTTCTGGAGGCAGTCAAAATGAGCCTTAGAATTCTTCCCTACCTTATTCCTGTGCTGAGATACAGGCTGCTCCAACCTGCTGTAAAATGCTTGATTTCGAGAGTGAGCGAAACTAATGAAAACATTGTTGGGGTAAAACCTAAAGGGAAAGACCTAGCACCAAATCCAATTTGCCATCTGATCTAACTTCTGGAGGCAGTCAAAATGAGCCTTAGAATTCTTCCCTACCTTATTCCTGTGCTGAGATACAGGCTGCTCCAACCTGCTGTAAAATGCTTGATTTCGAGAGTCAGCGAAACTAATGAAAACATTGTTGGGGTAAAACCTAAAGGGAAAGACCTAGCACCAAATCCAATTTGCCATCTGATCTAACTTCTGGAGGCAGTCAAAATGAGCCTTAGAATTCTTCCCTACCTTATTCCTGTGCTGAGATACAGGCTGCTCCAACCTGCTGTAAAATGCTTGATTTCGAGAGTGAGCGAAACTAATGAAAACATTGTTGGGGTAAAACCTAAAGGGAAAGACCTAGCACCAAATCCAATTTGCCATCTGATCTAACTTCTGGAGGCAGTCAAAATGAGCCTTAGAATTCTTCCCTATCTTATTCCTGTGCTGAGATACAGGCTGCTCCAACCTGCTGTAAAATGCTTGATTTCGAGAGTGAGCGAAACTAATGAAAACATTGTTGGGGTAAAACCTAAAGGGAAAGACCTAGCACCAAATCCAATTTGCCATCTGATCTAACTTCTGGAGGCAGTCAAAATGAGCATTTGAATTCTTCCCTACCTTATTCCTGTGCTGAGATACAGGCTGCTCCAACCTGCTGTAAAATGCTTGATTTCGAGAGTGAGCGAAACTAATGAAAACATTGTTGGGGTAAAACCTAAAGGGAAAGACCTAGCACCAAATCCAATTTGCCATCTGATCTAACTTCTGGAGGCAGTCAAAATGAGCCTTAGAATTCTTCCCTACCTTATTCCTGTGCTGAGATACAGGCTGCTCCAACCTGCTGTAAAATGCTTGATTTCGAGAGTGAGCGAAACTAATGAAAACATTGTTGGGGTAAAACCTAAAGGGAAAGACCTAGCACCAAATCCAATTTGCCATCTGATCTAACTTCTGGAGGCAGTCAAAATGAGCCTTAGAATTCTTCCCTACCTTATTCCTGTGCTGAGATACAGGCTGCTCCAACCTGCTGTAAAATGCTTGATTTCGAGAGTGAGCGAAACTAATGAAAACATTGTGGGGGTAAAACCTAAAGGGAAAGACCTAGCACCAAATCCAATTTGCCATCTGATCTAACTTCTGGAGGCAGTCAAAATGATCCTTAGAATTCTTCCCTACCTTATTCCTGTGCTGAGATACAGGCTGCTCCAACCTGCTGTAAAATGCTTGATTTCGAGAGTGAGCGAAACTAATGAAAACATTGTTGGGGTAAAACCTAAAGGGAAAGACCTAGCACCAAATCCAATTTGCCATCTGATCTAACTTCTGGAGGCAGTCAAAATGAGCCTTAGAATTCTTCCCTACCTTATTCCTGTGCTGAGATACAGGCTGCTCCAACCTGCTGTAAAATGCTTGATTTCGAGAGTGAGCGAAACTAATGAAAACATTGTTGGGGTAAAACCTAAAGGGAAAGACCTAGCACCAAATCCAATTTGCCATCTGATCTAACTTCTGGAGGCAGTCAAAATGAGCCTTAGAATTCTTCCCTACCTTATTCCTGTGCTGAGATACAGGCTGCTCCAACCTGCTGTAAAATGCTTGATTTCGAGAGTGAGCGAAACTAATGAAAACATTGTTGGGGTAAAACCTAAAGGGAAAGACCTAGCACCAAATCCAATTTGCCATCTGATCTAACTTCTGGAGGCAGTCAAAATGATCCTTAGAATTCTTCCCTACCTTATTCCTGTGCTGAGATACAGGCTGCTCCAACCTGCTGTAAAATGCTTGATTTCGAGAGTGAGCGAAACTAATGAAAACATTGTTGGGGTAAAACCTAAAGGGAAAGACCTAGCACCAAATCCAATTTGCCATCTGATCTAACTTCTGGAGGCAGTCAAAATGAGCCTTAGAATTCTTCCCTACCTTATTCCTGTGCTGAGATACAGGCTGCTCCAACCTGCTGTAAAATGCTTGATTTCGAGAGTGAGCGAAACTAATGAAAACATTGTTGGGGTAAAACCTAAAGGGAAAGACCTAGCACCAAATCCAATTTGCCATCTGATCTAACTTCTGGAGGCAGTCAAAATGAGCATTTGAATTCTTCCCTACCTTATTCCTGTGCTGAGATACAGGCTGCTCCAACCTGCTGTAAAATGCTTGATTTCGAGAGTGAGCGAAACTAATGAAAACATTGTTGGGGTAAAACCTAAAGGGAAAGACCTAGCACCAAATCCAATTTGCCATCTGATCTAACTTCTGGAGGCAGTCAAAATGATCCTTAGAATTCTTCCCTACCTTATTCCTGTGCTGAGATACAGGCTGCTCCAACCTGCTGTAAAATGCTTGATTTCGAGAGTGAGCGAAACTAATGAAAACATTGTTGGGGTAAAACCTAAAGGGAAAGACCTAGCACCAAATCCAATTTGCCATCTGATCTAACTTCTGGAGGCAGTCAAAATGAGCCTTAGAATTCTTCCCTACCTTATTCCTGTGCTGAGATACAGGCTGCTCCAACCTGCTGTAAAATGCTTGATTTCGAGAGTGAGCGAAACTAATGAAAACATTGTTGGGGTAAAACCTAAAGGGAAAGACCTAGCACCAAATCCAATTTGCCATCTGATCTAACTTCTGGAGGCAGTCAAAATGAGCATTTGAATTCTTCCCTACCTTATTCCTGTGCTGAGATACAGGCTGCTCCAACCTGCTGTAAAATGCTTGATTTCGAGAGTGAGCGAAACTAATGAAAACATTGTTGGGGTAAAACCTAAAGGGAAAGACCTAGCACCAAATCCAATTTGCCATCTGATCTAACTTCTGGAGGCAGTCAAAATGAGCCTTAGAATTCTTCCCTACCTTATTCCTGTGCTGAGATACAGGCTGCTCCAACCTGCTGTAAAATGCTTGATTTCGAGAGTGAGCGAAACTAATGAAAACATTGTTGGGGTAAAACCTAAAGGGAAAGACCTAGCACCAAATCCAATTTGCCATCTGATCTAACTTCTGGAGGCAGTCAAAATGAGCCTTAGAATTCTTCCCTATCTTATTCCTGTGCTGAGATACAGGCTGCTCCAACCTGCTGTAAAATGCTTGATTTCGAGAGTGAGCGAAACTAATGAAAACATTGTTGGGGTAAAACCTAAAGGGAAAGACCTAGCACCAAATCCAATTTGCCATCTGATCTAACTTCTGGAGGCAGTCAAAATGATCCTTAGAATTCTTCCCTACCTTATTCCTGTGCTGAGATACAGGCTGCTCCAACCTGCTGTAAAATGCTTGCTTTCGAGAGTGAGCGAAACTAATGAAAACATTGTTGGGGTAAAACCTAAAGGGAAAGACCTAGCACCAAATCCAATTTGCCATCTGATCTAACTTCTGGAGGCAGTCAAAATGAGCCTTAGAATTCTTCCCTACCTTATTCCTGTGCTGAGATACAGGCTGCTCCAACCTGCTGTAAAATGCTTGATTTCGAGAGTGAGCGAAACTAATGAAAACATTGTTGGGGTAAAACCTAAAGGGAAAGACCTAGCACCAAATCCAATTTGCCATCTGATCTAACTTCTGGAGGCAGTCAAAATGAGCCTTAGAATTCTTCCCTACCTTATTCCTGTGCTGAGATACAGGCTGCTCCAACCTGCTGTAAAATGCTTGATTTCGAGAGTGAGCGAAACTAATGAAAACATTGTTGGGGTAAAACCTAAAGGGAAAGACCTAGCACCAAATCCAATTTGCCATCTGATCTAACTTCTGGAGGCAGTCAAAATGATCCTTAGAATTCTTCCCTACCTTATTCCTGTGCTGAGATACAGGCTGCTCCAACCTGCTGTAAAATGCTTGATTTCGAGAGTGAGCGAAACTAATGAAAACATTGTTGGGGTAAAACCTAAAGGGAAAGACCTAGCACCAAATCCAATTTGCCATCTGATCTAACTTCTGGAGGCAGTCAAAATGAGCCTTAGAATTCTTCCCTACCTTATTCCTGTGCTGAGATACAGGCTGCTCCAACCTGCTGTAAAATGCTTGATTTCGAGAGTGAGCGAAACTAATGAAAACATTGTTGGGGTAAAACCTAAAGGGAAAGACCTAGCACCAAATCCAATTTGCCATCTGATCTAACTTCTGGAGGCAGTCAAAATGAGCATTTGAATTCTTCCCTACCTTATTCCTGTGCTGAGATACAGGCTGCTCCAACCTGCTGTAAAATGCTTGATTTCGAGAGTGAGCGAAACTAATGAAAACATTGTTGGGGTAAAACCTAAAGGGAAAGACCTAGCACCAAATCCAATTTGCCATCTGATCTAACTTCTGGAGGCAGTCAAAATGATCCTTAGAATTCTTCCCTACCTTATTCCTGTGCTGAGATACAGGCTGCTCCAACCTGCTGTAAAATGCTTGATTTCGAGAGTGAGCGAAACTAATGAAAACATTGTTGGGGTAAAACCTAAAGGGAAAGACCTAGCACCAAATCCAATTTGCCATCTGATCTAACTTCTGGAGGCAGTCAAAATGATCCTTAGAATTCTTCCCTACCTTATTCCTGTGCTGAGATACAGGCTGCTCCTACCTGCTGTAAAATGCTTGATTTCGAGAGTGAGCGAAACTAATGAAAACATTGTTGGGGTAAAACCTAAAGGGAAAGACCTAGCACCAAATCCAATTTGCCATCTGATCTAACTTCTGGAGGCAGTCAAAATGATCCTTAGAATTCTTCCCTACCTTATTCCTGTGCTGAGATACAGGCTGCTCCAACCTGCTGTAAAATGCTTGATTTCGAGAGTGAGCGAAACTAATGAAAACATTGTTGGGGTAAAACCTAAAGGGAAAGACCTAGCACCAAATCCAATTTGCCATCTGATCTAACTTCTGGAGGCAGTCAAAATGAGCCTTAGAATTCTTCCCTACCTTATTCCTGTGCTGAGATACAGGCTGCTCCAACCTGCTGTAAAATGCTTGATTTCGAGAGTGAGCGAAACTAATGAAAACATTGTGGGGGTAAAACCTAAAGGGAAAGACCTAGCACCAAATCCAATTTGCCATCTGATCTAACTTCTGGAGGCAGTCAAAATGATCCTTAGAATTCTTCCCTACCTTATTCCTGTGCTGAGATACAGGCTGCTCCAACCTGCTGTAAAATGCTTGATTTCGAGAGTGAGCGAAACTAATGAAAACATTGTTGGGGTAAAACCTAAAGGGAAAGACCTAGCACCAAATCCAATTTGCCATCTGATCTAACTTCTGGAGGCAGTCAAAATGAGCCTTAGAATTCTTCCCTACCTTATTCCTGTGCTGAGATACAGGCTGCTCCAACCTGCTGTAAAATGCTTGATTTCGAGAGTGAGCGAAACTAATGAAAACATTGTTGGGGTAAAACCTAAAGGGAAAGACCTAGCACCAAATCCAATTTGCCATCTGATCTAACTTCTGGAGGCAGTCAAAATGAGCCTTAGAATTCTTCCCTACCTTATTCCTGTGCTGAGATACAGGCTGCTCCAACCTGCTGTAAAATGCTTGATTTCGAGAGTGAGCGAAACTAATGAAAACATTGTTGGGGTAAAACCTAAAGGGAAAGACCTAGCACCAAATCCAATTTGCCATCTGATCTAACTTCTGGAGGCAGTCAAAATGAGCCTTAGAATTCTTCCCTACCTTATTCCTGTGCTGAGATACAGGCTGCTCCAACCTGCTGTAAAATGCTTGATTTCGAAAGTGAGCGAAACTAATGAAAACATTGTTGGGGTAAAACCTAAAGGGAAAGACCTAGCACCAAATCCATCCAATTTGCCATCTGATCTAACTTCTGGAGGCAGTCAAAATGAGCCTTAGAATTCTTCCCTATCTTATTCCTGTGCTGAGATACAGGCTGCTCCAACCTGCTGTAAAATGCTTGATTTCGAGAGTGAGCGAAACTAATGAAAACATTGTTGGGGTAAAACCTAAAGGGAAAGACCTAGCACCAAATCCAATTTGCCATCTGATCTAACTTCTGGAGGCAGTCAAAATGAGCCTTAGAATTCTTCCCTACCTTATTCCTGTGCTGAGATACAGGCTGCTCCAACCTGCTGTAAAATGCTTGATTTCGAGAGTGAGCGAAACTAATGAAAACATTGTTGGGGTAAAACCTAAAGGGAAAGACCTAGCACCAAATCCAATTTGCCATCTGATCTAACTTCTGGAGGCAGTCAAAATGAGCCTTAGAATTCTTCCCTACCTTATTCCTGTGCTGAGATACAGGCTGCTCCAACCTGCTGTAAAATGCTTGATTTCGAGAGGTGAGCGAAACTAATGAAAACATTGTTGGGGTAAAACCTAAAGGGAAAGACCTAGCACCAAATCCAATTTGCCATCTGATCTAACTTCTGGAGGCAGTCAAAATGAGCCTTAGAATTCTTCCCTACCTTATTCCTGTGCTGAGATACAGGCTGCTCCAACCTGCTGTAAAATGCTTGATTTCGAGAGTGAGCGAAACTAATGAAAACATTGTTGGGGTAAAACCTAAAGGGAAAGACCTAGCACCAAATCCAATTTGCCATCTGATCTAACTTCTGGAGGCAGTCAAAATGAGCCTTAGAATTCTTCCCTACCTTATTCCTGTGCTGAGATACAGGCTACTCCCAACCTGCTGTAAAATGCTTGATTTCGAGAGTGAGCGAAACTAATGAAAACATTGTTGGGGGTAAAACCTAAAGGGAAAGACCTAGCACCAAATCCAATTTGCCATCTGATCTAACTTCTGGAGGCAGTCAAAATGATCCTTAGAATTCTTCCCTACCTTATTCCTGTGCTGAGATACAGGCTGCTCCAACCTGCTGTAAAATGCTTGATTTCGAGAGTGAGCGAAACTAATGAAAACATTGTTGGGGTAAAACCTAAAGGGAAAGACCTAGCACCAAATCCAATTTGCCATCTGATCTAACTTCTGGAGGCAGTCAAAATGAGCCTTAGAATTCTTCCCTACCTTATTCCTGTGCTGAGATACAGGCTGCTCCAACCTGCTGTAAAAATGCTTGATTTCGAGAGTGAGCGAAACTAATGAAAACATTGTTGGGGTAAAACCTAAAGGGAAAGACCTAGCACCAAATCCAATTTGCCATCTGATCTAACTTCTGGAGGCAGTCAAAATGAGCCTTAGAATTCTTCCCTACCTTATTCCTGTGCTGAGATACAGGCTGCTCCAACCTGCTGTAAAATGCTTGATTTCGAGAGTGAGCGAAACTAATGAAAACATTGTTGGGGTAAAACCTAAAGGGAAAGACCTAGCACCAAATCCAATTTGCCATCTGATCTAACTTCTGGAGGCAGTCAAAATGATCCTTAGAATTCTTCCCTACCTTATTCCTGTGCTGAGATACAGGCTGCTCCAACCTGCTGTAAAATGCTTGATTTCGAGAGTGAGCGAAACTAATGAAAACATTGTTGGGGTAAAACCTAAAGGGAAAGACCTAGCACCAAATCCAATTTGCCATCTGATCTAACTTCTGGAGGCAGTCAAAATGAGCCTTAGAATTCTTCCTACCTTATTCCTGTGCTGAGATACAGGCTGCTCCAACCTGCTGTAAAATGCTTGATTTCGAGAGTGAGCGAAACTAATGAAAACATTGTTGGGGTAAAACCTAAAGGGAAAGACCTAGCACCAAATCCAATTTGCCATCTGATCTAACTTCTGGAGGCAGTCAAAATGAGCCTTAGAATTCTTCCCTACCTTATTCCTGTGCTGAGATACAGGCTGCTCCAACCTGCTGTAAAATGCTTGATTTCGAGAGTGAGCGAAACTAATGAAAACATTGTTGGGGGTAAAACCTAAAGGGAAAGACCTAGCACCAAATCCAATTTGCCATCTGATCTAACTTCTGGAGGCAGTCAAAATGAGCCTTAGAATTCTTCCCTACCTTATTCCTGTGCTGAGATACAGGCTGCTCCAACCTGCTGTAAAATGCTTGATTTCGAGAGTGAGCGAAACTAATGAAAACATTGTTGGGGTAAAACCTAAAGGGAAAGACCTAGCACCAAATCCAATTTGCCATCTGATCTAACTTCTGGAGGCAGTCAAAATGAGCCTTAGAATTCTTCCCTATCTTATTCCTGTGCTGAGATACAGGCTGCTCCAACCTGCTGTAAAATGCTTGATTTCGAGAGTGAGCGAAACTAATGAAAACATTGTTGGGGTAAAACCTAAAGGGAAAGACCTAGCACCAAATCCAATTTGCCATCTGATCTAACTTCTGGAGGCAGTCAAAATGAGCCTTAGAATTCTTCCCTACCTTATTCCTGTGCTGAGATACAGGCTGCTCCAACCTGCTGTAAAATGCTTGATTTCGAGAGTGAGCGAAACTAATGAAAACATTGTTGGGGTAAAACCTAAAGGGAAAGACCTAGCACCAAATCCAATTTGCCATCTGATCTAACTTCTGGAGGCAGTCAAAATGAGCCTTAGAATTCTTCCCTACCTTATTCCTGTGCTGAGATACAGGCTGCTCCAACCTGCTGTAAAATGCTTGATTTCGAGAGTGAGCGAAACTAATGAAAACATTGTTGGGGTAAAACCTAAAGGGAAAGACCTAGCACCAAATCCAATTTGCCATCTGATCTAACTTCTGGAGGCAGTCAAAATGAGCCTTAGAATTCTTCCCTACCTTATTCCTGTGCTGAGATACAGGCTGCTCCAACCTGCTGTAAAATGCTTGATTTCGAGAGTGAGCGAAACTAATGAAAACATTGTTGGGGTAAAACCTAAAGGGAAAGACCTAGCACCAAATCCAATTTGCCATCTGATCTAACTTCTGGAGGCAGTCAAAATGAGCCTTAGAATTCTTCCCTACCTTATTCCTGTGCTGAGATACAGGCTGCTCCAACCTGCTGTAAAATGCTTGATTTCGAGAGTGAGCGAAACTAATGAAAACATTGTGGGGGTAAAACCTAAAGGGGAAAGACCTAGCACCAAATCCAATTTGCCATCTGATCTAACTTCTGGGAGGCAGTCAAAATGAGCCTTAGAATTCTTCCCTACCTTATTCCTGTGCTGAGATACAGGCTGCTCCAACCTGCTGTAAAATGCTTGATTTCGAGAGTGAGCGAAACTAATGAAAACATTGTTGGGGTAAAACCTAAAGGGAAAGACCTAGCACCAAATCCAATTTGCCATCTGATCTAACTTCTGGAGGCAGTCAAAATGAGCCTTAGAATTCTTCCCTACCTTATTCCTGTGCTGAGATACAGGCTGCTCCAACCTGCTGTAAAATGCTTGATTTCGAGAGTGAGCGAAACTAATGAAAACATTGTTGGGGTAAAACCTAAAGGGAAAGACCTAGCACCAAATCCAATTTGCCATCTGATCTAACTTCTGGAGGCAGTCAAAATGAGCCTTAGAATTCTTCCCTACCTTATTCCTGTGCTGAGATACAGGCTGCTCCAACCTGCTGTAAAATGCTTGATTTCGAGAGTGAGCGAAACTAATGAAAACATTGTGGGGGTAAAACCTAAAGGGAAAGACCTAGCACCAAATCCAATTTGCCATCTGATCTAACTTCTGGAGGCAGTCAAAATGATCCTTAGAATTCTTCCCTACCTTATTCCTGTGCTGAGATACAGGCTGCTCCAACCTGCTGTAAAATGCTTGATTTCGAGAGTGAGCGAAACTAATGAAAACATTGTTGGGGTAAAACCTAAAGGGAAAGACCTAGCACCAAATCCAATTTGCCATCTGATCTAACTTCTGGAGGCAGTCAAAATGAGCCTTAGAATTCTTCCCTACCTTATTCCTGTGCTGAGATACAGGCTGCTCCAACCTGCTGTAAAATGCTTGATTTCGAGAGTGAGCGAAACTAATGAAAACATTGTGGGGGGTAAAACCTAAAGGGAAAGACCTAGCACCAAATCCAATTTGCCATCTGATCTAACTTCTGGAGGAAGTCAAAATGATCCTTAGAATTCTTCCCTATCTTATTCCTGTGCTGAGATACAGGCTGCTCCAACCTGCTGTAAAATGCTTGATTTCGAGAGTGAGCGAAACTAATGAAAACATTGTTGGGGTAAAACCTAAAGGGAAAAGACCTAGCACCAAATCCAATTTGCCATCTGATCTAACTTCTGGAGGCAGTCAAAATGAGCCTTAGAATTCTTCCCTACCTTATTCCTGTGCTGAGATACAGGCTGCTCCAACCTGCTGTAAAATGCTTGATTTCGAGAGTGAGCGAAACTAATGAAAACATTGTTGGGGTAAAACCTAAAGGGAAAGACCTAGCACCAAATCCAATTTGCCATCTGATCTAACTTCTGGAGGCAGTCAAAATGAGCCTTAGAATTCTTCCCTACCTTATTCCTGTGCTGAGATACAGGCTGCTCCAACCTGCTGTAAAATGCTTGATTTCGAGAGTGAGCGAAACTAATGAAAACATTGTGGGGGTAAAACCTAAAGGGAAAGACCTAGCACCAAATCCAATTTGCCATCTGATCTAACTTCTGGAGGCAGTCAAAATGATCCTTAGAATTCTTCCCTACCTTATTCCTGTGCTGAGATACAGGCTGCTCCAACCTGCTGTAAAATGCTTGATTTCGAGAGTGAGCGAAACTAATGAAAACATTGTTGCGGTAAAACCTAAAGGGAAAGACCTAGCACCAAATCCAATTTGCCATCTGATCTAACTTCTGGAGGCAGTCAAAATGATCCTTAGAATTCTTCCCTACCTTATTCCTGTGCTGAGATACAGGCTGCTCCAACCTGCTGTAAAATGCTTGATTTCGAGAGTGAGCGAAACTAATGAAAACATTGTTGGGGTAAAACCTAAAGGGAAAGACCTAGCACCAAATCCAATTTGCCATCTGATCTAACTTCTGGAGGAAGTCAAAATGATCCTTAGAATTCTTCCCTATCTTATTCCCTGTGCTGAGATACAGGCTGCTCCAACCTGCTGTAAAATGCTTGATTTCGAGAGTGAGCGAAACTAATGAAAACATTGTTGGGGTAAAACCTAAAGGGAAAGACCTAGCACCAAATCCAATTTGCCATCTGATCTAACTTCTGGAGGCAGTCAAAATGAGCCTTAGAATTCTTCCCTACCTTATTCCTGTGCTGAGATACAGGCTGCTCCAACCTGCTGTAAAATGCTTGATTTCGAGAGTGAGCGAAACTAATGAAAACATTGTTGGGGTAAAACCTAAAGGGAAAGACCTAGCACCAAATCCAATTTGCCATCTGATCTAACTTCTGGAGGAAGTCAAAATGATCCTTAGAATTCTTCCCTATCTTATTCCTGTGCTGAGATACAGGCTGCTCCAACCTGCTGTAAAATGCTTGATTTCGAGAGTGAGCGAAACTAATGAAAACATTGTTGGGGTAAAACCTAAAGGGAAAGACCTAGCACCAAATCCAATTTGCCATCTGATCTAACTTCTGGAGGCAGTCAAAATGAGCCTTTGAATTCTTCCCTACCTTATTCCTGTGCTGAGATACAGGCTGCTCCAACCTGCTGTAAAATGCTTGATTTCGAGAGTGAGCGAAACTAATGAAAACATTGTTGGGGTAAAACCTAAAGGGAAAGACCTAGCACCAAATCCAATTTGCCATCTGATCTAACTTCTGGAGGCAGTCAAAATGAGCCTTAGAATTCTTCCCTACCTTATTCCTGTGCTGAGATACAGGCTGCTCCAACCTGCTGTAAAATGCTTGATTTCGAGAGTGAGCGAAACTAATGAAAACATTGTTGGGGTAAAACCTAAAGGGAAAGACCTAGCACCAAATCCAATTTGCCATCTGATCTAACTTCTGGAGGCAGTCAAAATGATCCTTAGAATTCTTCCCTACCTTATTCCTGTGCTGAGATACAGGCTGCTCCAACCTGCTGTAAAATGCTTGATTTCGAGAGTGAGCGAAACTAATGAAAACATTGTTGGGGTAAAACCTAAAGGGAAAGACCTAGCACCAAATCCAATTTGCCATCTGATCTAACTTCTGGAGGCAGTCAAAATGAGCCTTAGAATTCTTCCCTACCTTATTCCTGTGCTGAGATACAGGCTGCTCCAACCTGCTGTAAAATGCTTGATTTCGAGAGTGAGCGAAACTAATGAAAACATTGTGGGGGTAAAACCTAAAGGGAAAGACCTAGCACCAAATCCAATTTGCCATCTGATCTAACTTCTGGAGGCAGTCAAAATGATCCTTAGAATTCTTCCCTACCTTATTCCTGTGCTGAGATACAGGCTGCTCCAACCTGCTGTAAAATGCTTGATTTCGAGAGTGAGCGAAACTAATGAAAACATTGTTGGGGTAAAACCTAAAGGGAAAGACCTAGCACCAAATCCAATTTGCCATCTGATCTAACTTCTGGAGGCAGTCAAAATGAGCCTTAGAATTCTTCCCTACCTTATTCCTGTGCTGAGATACAGGCTGCTCCAACCTGCTGTAAAATGCGATTTCGAGAGTGAGCGAAACTAATGAAAACATTGTTGGGGTAAAACCTAAAGGGAAAGACCTAGCACCAAATCCAATTTGCCATCTGATCTAACTTCTGGAGGCAGTCAAAATGAGCCTTAGAATTCTTCCCTACCTTATTCCTGTGCTGAGATACAGGCTGCTCCAACCTGCTGTAAAATGCTTGATTTCGAGAGTGAGCGAAACTAATGAAAACATTGTGGGGGTAAAACCTAAAGGGAAAGACCTAGCACCAAATCCAATTTGCCATCTGATCTAACTTCTGGAGGCAGTCAAAATGATCCTTAGAATTCTTCCCTACCTTATTCCTGTGCTGAGATACAGGCTGCTCCAACCTGCTGTAAAATGCTTGATTTCGAGAGTGAGCGAAACTAATGAAAACATTGTTGGGGTAAAACCTAAAGGGAAAGACCTAGCACCAAATCCAATTTGCCATCTGATCTAACTTCTGGAGGCAGTCAAAATGAGCCTTAGAATTCTTCCCTACCTTATTCCTGTGCTGAGATACAGGCTGCTCCAACCTGCTGTAAAATGCTTGATTTCGAGAGTGAGCGAAACTAATGAAAACATTGTTGGGGTAAAACCTAAAGGGAAAGACCTAGCACCAAATCCAATTTGCCATCTGATCTAACTTCTGGAGGAAGTCAAAATGATCCTTAGAATTCTTCCCTATCTTATTCCTGTGCTGAGATACAGGCTGCTCCAACCTGCTGTAAAATGCTTGATTTCGAGAGTGAGCGAAACTAATGAAAACATTGTTGGGGTAAAACCTAAAGGGAAAGACCTAGCACCAAATCCAATTTGCCATCTGATCTAACTTCTGGAGGCAGTCAAAATGATCCTTAGAATTCTTCCCTACCTTATTCCTGTGCTGAGATACAGGCTGCTCCAACCTGCTGTAAAATGCTTGATTTCGAGAGTGAGCGAAACTAATGAAAACATTGTTGGGGTAAAACCTAAAGGGAAAGACCTAGCACCAAATCCAATTTGCCATCTGATCTAACTTCTGGAGGAAGTCAAAATGATCCTTAGAATTATTCCCTATCTTATTCCTGTGCTGAGATACAGGCTGCTCCAACCTGCTGTAAAATGCTTGATTTCGAGAGTGAGCGAAACTAATGAAAACATTGTTGGGGTAAAACCTAAAGGGAAAGACCTAGCACCAAATCCAATTTGCCATCTGATCTAACTTCTGGAGGCAGTCAAAATGAGCCTTTGAATTCTTCCCTACCTTATTCCTGTGCTGAGATACAGGCTGCTCCAACCTGCTGTAAAATGCTTGATTTCGAGAGTGAGCGAAACTAATGAAAACATTGTTGGGGTAAAACCTAAAGGGAAAGACCTAGCACCAAATCCAATTTGCCATCTGATCTAACTTCTGGAGGCAGTCAAAATGATCCTTAGAATTCTTCCCTACCTTATTCCTGTGCTGAGATACAGGCTGCTCCAACCTGCTGTAAAATGCTTGATTTCGAGAGTGAGCGAAACTAATGAAAACATTGTTGGGGTAAAACCTAAAGGGAAAGACCTAGCACCAAATCCAATTTGCCATCTGATCTAACTTCTGGAGGCAGTCAAAATGAGCCTTAGAATTCTTCCCTACCTTATTCCTGTGCTGAGATACAGGCTGCTCCAACCTGCTGTAAAATGCTTGATTTCGAGAGTGAGCGAAACTAATGAAAACATTGTTGGGGTAAAACCTAAAGGGAAAGACCTAGCACCAAATCCAATTTGCCATCTGATCTAACTTCTGGAGGCAGTCAAAATGAGCCTTAGAATTCTTCCCTACCTTATTCCTGTGCTGAGATACAGGCTGCTCCAACCTGCTGTAAAATGCTTGATTTCGAGAGTGAGCGAAACTAATGAAAACATTGTTGGGGTAAAACCTAAAGGGAAAGACCTAGCACCAAATCCAATTTGCCATCTGATCTAACTTCTGGAGGCAGTCAAAATGATCCTTAGAATTCTTCCCTACCTTATTCCTGTGCTGAGATACAGGCTGCTCCAACCTGCTGTAAAATGCTTGATTTCGAGAGTGAGCGAAACTAATGAAAACATTGTTGGGGTAAAACCTAAAGGGAAAGACCTAGCACCAAATCCAATTTGCCATCTGATCTAACTTCTGGAGGCAGTCAAAATGAGCCTTAGAATTCTTCCCTACCTTATTCCTGTGCTGAGATACAGGCTGCTCCAACCTGCTGTAAAATGCTTGATTTCGAGAGTGAGCGAAACTAATGAAAACATTGTTGGGGTAAAACCTAAAGGGAAAGACCTAGCACCAAATCCAATTTGCCATCTGATCTAACTTCTGGAGGCAGTCAAAATGAGCCTTAGAATTCTTCCCTACCTTATTCCTGTGCTGAGATACAGGCTGCTCCAACCTGCTGTAAAATGCTTGATTTCGAGAGTGAGCGAAACTAATGAAAACATTGTTGGGGTAAAACCTAAAGGGAAAGACCTAGCACCAAATCCAATTTGCCATCTGATCTAACTTCTGGAGGCAGTCAAAATGATCCTTAGAATTCTTCCCTACCTTATTCCTGTGCTGAGATACAGGCTGCTCCAACCTGCTGTAAAATGCTTGATTTCGAGAGTGAGCGAAACTAATGAAAACATTGTTGGGGTAAAACCTAAAGGGAAAGACCTAGCACCAAATCCAATTTGCCATCTGATCTAACTTCTGGAGGCAGTCAAAATGAGCCTTAGAATTCTTCCCTACCTTATTCCTGTGCTGAGATACAGGCTGCTCCAACCTGCTGTAAAATGCTTGATTTCGAGAGTGAGCGAAACTAATGAAAACATTGTTGGGGTAAAACCTAAAGGGAAAGACCTAGCACCAAATCCAATTTGCCATCTGATCTAACTTCTGGAGGCAGTCAAAATGAGCCTTAGAATTCTTCCCTACCTTATTCCTGTGCTGAGATACAGGCTGCTCCAACCTGCTGTAAAATGCTTGATTTCGAGAGTGAGCGAAACTAATGAAAACATTGTTGGGGTAAAACCTAAAGGGAAAGACCTAGCACCAAATCCAATTTGCCATCTGATCTAACTTCTGGAGGCAGTCAAAATGAGCCTTAGAATTCTTCCCTACCTTATTCCTGTGCTGAGATACAGGCTGCTCCAACCTGCTGTAAAATGCTTCATTTCGAGAGTGAGCGAAACTAATGAAAACATTGTTGGGGTAAAACCTAAAGGGAAAGACCTAGCACCAAATCCAATTTGCCATCTGATCTAACTTCTGGAGGCAGTCAAAATGAGCCTTAGAATTCTTCCCTACCTTATTCCTGTGCTGAGATACAGGCTGCTCCAACCTGCTGTAAAATGCTTGATTTCGAGAGTGAGCGAAACTAATGAAAACATTGTGGGGGTAAAACCTAAAGGGAAAGACCTAGCACCAAATCCAATTTGCCATCTGATCTAACTTCTGGAGGCAGTCAAAATGAGCCTTAGAATTCTTCCCTACCTTATTCCTGTGCTGAGATACAGGCTGCTCCAACCTGCTGTAAAATGCTTGATTTCGAGAGTGAGCGAAACTAATGAAAACATTGTTGGGGTAAAACCTAAAGGGAAAGACCTAGCACCAAATCCAATTTGCCATCTGATCTAACTTCTGGAGGCAGTCAAAATGAGCCTTAGAATTCTTCCCTACCTTATTCCTGTGCTGAGATACAGGCTGCTCCAACCTGCTGTAAAATGCTTCATTTCGAGAGTGAGCGAAACTAATGAAAACATTGTTGGGTAAAACCTAAAGGGAAAGACCTAGCACCAAATCCAATTTGCCATCTGATCTAACTTCTGGAGGCAGTCAAAATGAGCCTTAGAATTCTTCCCTACCTTATTCCTGTGCTGAGATACAGGCTGCTCCAACCTGCTGTAAAATGCTTGATTTCGAGAGTGAGCGAAACTAATGAAAACATTGTTGGGGTAAAACCTAAAGGGAAAGACCTAGCACCAAATCCAATTTGCCATCTGATCTAACTTCTGGAGGCAGTCAAAATGAGCCTTAGAATTCTTCCCTACCTTATTCCTGTGCTGAGATACAGGCTGCTCCAACCTGCTGTAAAATGCTTGATTTCGAGAGTGAGCGAAACTAATGAAAACATTGTTGGGGTAAAACCTAAAGGAAAGACCTAGCACCAAATCCAATTTGCCATCTGATCTAACTTCTGGAGGCAGTCAAAATGAGCCTTAGAATTCTTCCCTACCTTATTCCTGTGCTGAGATACAGGCTGCTCCAACCTGCTGTAAAATGCTTGATTTCGAGAGTGAGCGAAACTAATGAAAACATTGTTGGGGTAAAACCTAAAGGGAAAGACCTAGCACCAAATCCAATTTGCCATCTGATCTAACTTCTGGAGGCAGTCAAAATGAGCCTTAGAATTCTTCCCTACCTTATTCCTGTGCTGAGATACAGGCTGCTCCAACCTGCTGTAAAATGCTTGATTTCGAGAGTGAGCGAAACTAATGAAAACATTGTTGGGGTAAAACCTAAAGGGAAAGACCTAGCACCAAATCCAATTTGCCATCTGATCTAACTTCTGGAGGCAGTCAAAATGAGCCTTAGAATTCTTCCCTACCTTATTCCTGTGCTGAGATACAGGCTGCTCCAACCTGCTGTAAAATGCTTGATTTCGAGAGTGAGCGAAACTAATGAAAACATTGTTGGGGTAAAACCTAAAGGGAAAGACCTAGCACCAAATCCAATTTGCCATCTGATCTAACTTCTGGAGGCAGTCAAAATGAGCCTTAATTAATTCTTCCCTACCTTATTCCTGTGCTGAGATACAGGCTGCTCCAACCTGCTGTAAAATGCTTGATTTCGAGAGTGAGCGAAACTAATGAAAACATTGTTGGGGTAAAACCTAAAGGGAAAGACCTAGCACCAAATCCAATTTGCCATCTGATCTAACTTCTGGAGGCAGTCAAAATGAGCCTTAGAATTCTTCCCTACCTTATTCCTGTGCTGAGATACAGGCTGCTCCAACCTGCTGTAAAATGCTTGATTTCGAGAGTGAGCGAAACTAATGAAAACATTGTTGGGGTAAAACCTAAAGGGAAAGACCTAGCACCAAATCCAATTTGCCATCTGATCTAACTTCTGGAGGAAGTCAAAATGAGCCTTAGAATTCTTCCCTATCTTATTCCTGTGCTGAGATACAGGCTGCTCCAACCTGCTGTAAAATGCTTGATTTCGAGAGTGAGCGAAACTAATGAAAACATTGTTGGGGTAAAACCTAAAGGGAAAGACCTAGCACCAAATCCAATTTGCCATCTGATCTAACTTCTGGAGGCAGTCAAAATGAGCCTTTGAATTCTTCCCTACCTTATTCCTGTGCTGAGATACAGGCTGCTCCAACCTGCTGTAAAATGCTTGATTTCGAGAGTGAGCGAAACTAATGAAAACATTGTTGGGGTAAAACCTAAAGGGAAAGACCTAGCACCAAATCCAATTTGCCATCTGATCTAACTTCTGGAGGCAGTCAAAATGAGCCTTAGAATTCTTCCCTACCTTATTCCTGTGCTGAGATACAGGCTGCTCCAACCTGCTGTAAAATGCTTGATTTCGAGAGTGAGCGAAACTAATGAAAACATTGTTGGGGTAAAACCTAAAGGGAAAGACCTAGCACCAAATCCAATTTGCCATCTGATCTAACTTCTGGAGGCAGTCAAAATGAGCCTTAGAATTCTTCCCTACCTTATTCCTGTGCTGAGATACAGGCTGCTCCAACCTGCTGTAAAATGCTTGATTTCGAGAGTGAGCGAAACTAATGAAAACATTGTTGGGGTAAAACCTAAAGGGAAAGACCTAGCACCAAATCCAATTTGCCATCTGATCTAACTTCTGGAGGCAGTCAAAATGAGCCTTAGAATTCTTCCCTACCTTATTCCTGTGCTGAGATACAGGCTGCTCCAACCTGCTGTAAAATGCTTGATTTCGAGAGTGAGCGAAACTAATGAAAACATTGTTGGGGGTAAAACCTAAAGGGAAAGACCTAGCACCAAATCCAATTTGCCATCTGATCTAACTTCTGGAGGCAGTCAAAATGATCCTTAGAATTCTTCCCTACCTTATTCCTGTGCTGAGATACAGGCTGCTCCAACCTGCTGTAAAATGCTTGATTTCGAGAGTGAGCGAAACTAATGAAAACATTGTTGGGGTAAAACCTAAAGGGAAAGACCTAGCACCAAATCCAATTTGCCATCTGATCTAACTTCTGGAGGCAGTCAAAATGAGCCTTAGAATTCTTCCCTACCTTATTCCTGTGCTGAGATACAGGCTGCTCCAACCTGCTGTAAAATGCTTGATTTCGAGAGTGAGCGAAACTAATGAAAACATTGTTGGGGTAAAACCTAAAGGGAAAGACCTAGCACCAAATCCAATTTGCCATCTGATCTAACTTCTGGAGGCAGTCAAAATGAGCCTTAGAATTCTTCCCTACCTTATTCCTGTGCTGAGATACAGGCTGCTCCAACCTGCTGTAAAATGCTTGATTTCGAGAGTGAGCGAAACTAATGAAAACATTGTTGGGGTAAAACCTAAAGGGAAAGACCTAGCACCAAATCCAATTTGCCATCTGATCTAACTTCTGGAGGCAGTCAAAATGAGCCTTAGAATTCTTCCCTACCTTATTCCTGTGCTGAGATACAGGCTGCTCCAACCTGCTGTAAAATGCTTCATTTCGAGAGTGAGCGAAACTAATGAAAACATTGTTGGGGTAAAACCTAAAGGGAAAGACCTAGCACCAAATCCAATTTGCCATCTGATCTAACTTCTGGAGGCAGTCAAAATGAGCCTTAGAATTCTTCCCTACCTTATTCCTGTGCTGAGATACAGGCTGCTCCAACCTGCTGTAAAATGCTTGATTTCGAGAGTGAGCGAAACTAATGAAAACATTGTGGGGGTAAAACCTAAAGGGAAAGACCTAGCACCAAATCCAATTTGCCATCTGATCTAACTTCTGGAGGCAGTCAAAATGAGCCTTAGAATTCTTCCCTACCTTATTCCTGTGCTGAGATACAGGCTGCTCCAACCTGCTGTAAAATGCTTGATTTCGAGAGTGAGCGAAACTAATGAAAACATTGTTGGGGTAAAACCTAAAGGGAAAGACCTAGCACCAAATCCAATTTGCCATCTGATCTAACTTCTGGAGGCAGTCAAAATGAGCCTTAGAATTCTTCCCTACCTTATTCCTGTGCTGAGATACAGGCTGCTCCAACCTGCTGTAAAATGCTTCATTTCGAGAGTGAGCGAAACTAATGAAAACATTGTTGGGGTAAAACCTAAAGGGAAAGACCTAGCACCAAATCCAATTTGCCATCTGATCTAACTTCTGGAGGCAGTCAAAATGAGCCTTAGAATTCTTCCCTACCTTATTCCTGTGCTGAGATACAGGCTGCTCCAACCTGCTGTAAAATGCTTGATTTCGAGAGTGAGCGAAACTAATGAAAACATTGTTGGGGTAAAACCTAAAGGGAAAGACCTAGCACCAAATCCAATTTGCCATCTGATCTAACTTCTGGAGGCAGTCAAAATGAGCCTTAGAATTCTTCCCTACCTTATTCCTGTGCTGAGATACAGGCTGCTCCAACCTGCTGTAAAATGCTTGATTTCGAGAGTGAGCGAAACTAATGAAAACATTGTTGGGGTAAAACCTAAAGGGAAAGACCTAGCACCAAATCCAATTTGCCATCTGATCTAACTTCTGGAGGCAGTCAAAATGAGCCTTAGAATTCTTCCCTACCTTATTCCTGTGCTGAGATACAGGCTGCTCCAACCTGCTGTAAAATGCTTGATTTCGAGAGTGAGCGAAACTAATGAAAACATTGTTGGGGTAAAACCTAAAGGGAAAGACCTAGCACCAAATCCAATTTGCCATCTGATCTAACTTCTGGAGGCAGTCAAAATGAGCCTTAGAATTCTTCCCTACCTTATTCCTGTGCTGAGATACAGGCTGCTCCAACCTGCTGTAAAATGCTTGATTTCGAGAGTGAGCGAAACTAATGAAAACATTGTTGGGGTAAAACCTAAAGGGAAAGACCTAGCACCAAATCCAATTTGCCATCTGATCTAACTTCTGGAGGCAGTCAAAATGAGCCTTAGAATTCTTCCCTACCTTATTCCTGTGCTGAGATACAGGCTGCTCCAACCTGCTGTAAAATGCTTGATTTCGAGAGTGAGCGAAACTAATGAAAACATTGTTGGGGTAAAACCTAAAGGGAAAGACCTAGCACCAAATCCAATTTGCCATCTGATCTAACTTCTGGAGGCAGTCAAAATGAGCCTTAGAATTCTTCCCTACCTTATTCCTGTGCTGAGATACAGGCTGCTCCAACCTGCTGTAAAATGCTTGATTTCGAGAGTGAGCGAAACTAATGAAAACATTGTTGGGGTAAAACCTAAAGGGAAAGACCTAGCACCAAATCCAATTTGCCATCTGATCTAACTTCTGGAGGCAGTCAAAATGAGCCTTAGAATTCTTCCCTACCTTATTCCTGTGCTGAGATACAGGCTGCTCCAACCTGCTGTAAAATGCTTGATTTCGAGAGTGAGCGAAACTAATGAAAACATTGTTGGGGTAAAACCTAAAGGGAAAGACCTAGCACCAAATCCAATTTGCCATCTGATCTAACTTCTGGAGGCAGTCAAAATGAGCCTTAGAATTCTTCCCTACCTTATTCCTGTGCTGAGATACAGGCTGCTCCAACCTGCTGTAAAATGCTTGATTTCGAGAGTGAGCGAAACTAATGAAAACATTGTTGGGGTAAAACCTAAAGGGAAAGACCTAGCACCAAATCCAATTTGCCATCTGATCTAACTTCTGGAGGCAGTCAAAATGAGCCTTAGAATTCTTCCCTACCTTATTCCTGTGCTGAGATACAGGCTGCTCCAACCTGCTGTAAAATGCTTGATTTCGAGAGTGAGCGAAACTAATGAAAACATTGTTGGGGTAAAACCTAAAGGGAAAGACCTAGCACCAAATCCAATTTGCCATCTGATCTAACTTCTGGAGGCAGTCAAAATGAGCCTTAGAATTCTTCCCTACCTTATTCCTGTGCTGAGATACAGGCTGCTCCAACCTGCTGTAAAATGCTTGATTTCGAGAGTGAGCGAAACTAATGAAAACATTGTTGGGGTAAAACCTAAAGGGAAAGACCTAGCACCAAATCCAATTTGCCATCTGATCTAACTTCTGGAGGCAGTCAAAATGAGCCTTAGAATTCTTCCCTACCTTATTCCTGTGCTGAGATACAGGCTGCTCCAACCTGCTGTAAAATGCTTGATTTCGAGAGTGAGCGAAACTAATGAAAACATTGTTGGGGTAAAACCTAAAGGGAAAGACCTAGCACCAAATCCAATTTGCCATCTGATCTAACTTCTGGAGGCAGTCAAAATGAGCCTTAGAATTCTTCCCTACCTTATTCCTGTGCTGAGATACAGGCTGCTCCAACCTGCTGTAAAATGCTTGATTTCGAGAGTGAGCGAAACTAATGAAAACATTGTTGGGGTAAAACCTAAAGGGAAAGACCTAGCACCAAATCCAATTTGCCATCTGATCTAACTTCTGGAGGCAGTCAAAATGAGCCTTAGAATTCTTCCCTACCTTATTCCTGTGCTGAGATACAGGCTGCTCCAACCTGCTGTAAAATGCTTGATTTCGAGAGTGAGCGAAACTAATGAAAACATTGTTGGGGTAAAACCTAAAGGGAAAGACCTAGCACCAAATCCAATTTGCCATCTGATCTAACTTCTGGAGGCAGTCAAAATGAGCCTTAGAATTCTTCCCTACCTTATTCCTGTGCTGAGATACAGGCTGCTCCAACCTGCTGTAAAATGCTTGATTTCGAGAGTGAGCGAAACTAATGAAAACATTGTTGGGGTAAAACCTAAAGGGAAAGACCTAGCACCAAATCCAATTTGCCATCTGATCTAACTTCTGGAGGCAGTCAAAATGAGCCTTAGAATTCTTCCCTACCTTATTCCTGTGCTGAGATACAGGCTGCTCCAACCTGCTGTAAAATGCTTGATTTCGAGAGTGAGCGAAACTAATGAAAACATTGTTGGGGTAAAACCTAAAGGGAAAGACCTAGCACCAAATCCAATTTGCCATCTGATCTAACTTCTGGAGGCAGTCAAAATGAGCCTTAGAATTCTTCCCTACCTTATTCCTGTGCTGAGATACAGGCTGCTCCAACCTGCTGTAAAATGCTTGATTTCGAGAGTGAGCGAAACTAATGAAAACATTGTTGGGGTAAAACCTAAAGGGAAAGACCTAGCACCAAATCCAATTTGCCATCTGATCTAACTTCTGGAGGCAGTCAAAATGAGCCTTAGAATTCTTCCCTACCTTATTCCTGTGCTGAGATACAGGCTGCTCCAACCTGCTGTAAAATGCTTGATTTCGAGAGTGAGCGAAACTAATGAAAACATTGTTGGGGTAAAACCTAAAGGGAAAGACCTAGCACCAAATCCAATTTGCCATCTGATCTAACTTCTGGAGGCAGTCAAAATGAGCATTTGAATTCTTCCCTACCTTATTCCTGTGCTGAGATACAGGCTGCTCCAACCTGCTGTAAAATGCTTGATTTCGAGAGTGAGCGAAACTAATGAAAACATTGTTGGGGTAAAACCTAAAGGGAAAGACCTAGCACCAAATCCAATTTGCCATCTGATCTAACTTCTGGAGGCAGTCAAAATGAGCCTTAGAATTCTTCCCTACCTTATTCCTGTGCTGAGATACAGGCTGCTCCAACCTGCTGTAAAATGCTTGATTTCGAGAGTGAGCGAAACTAATGAAAACATTGTTGGGGTAAAACCTAAAGGGAAAGACCTAGCACCAAATCCAATTTGCCATCTGATCTAACTTCTGGAGGCAGTCAAAATGAGCCTTAGAATTCTTCCCTACCTTATTCCTGTGCTGAGATACAGGCTGCTCCAACCTGCTGTAAAATGCTTGATTTCGAGAGTGAGCGAAACTAATGAAAACATTGTTGGGGTAAAACCTAAAGGGAAAGACCTAGCACCAAATCCAATTTGCCATCTGATCTAACTTCTGGAGGCAGTCAAAATGAGCATTTGAATTCTTCCCTACCTTATTCCTGTGCTGAGATACAGGCTGCTCCAACCTGCTGTAAAATGCTTGATTTCGAGAGTGAGCGAAACTAATGAAAACATTGTTGGGGTAAAACCTAAAGGGAAAGACCTAGCACCAAATCCAATTTGCCATCTGATCTAACTTCTGGAGGCAGTCAAAATGAGCCTTAGAATTCTTCCCTACCTTATTCCTGTGCTGAGATACAGGCTGCTCCAACCTGCTGTAAAATGCTTGATTTCGAGAGTGAGCGAAACTAATGAAAACATTGTTGGGGTAAAACCTAAAGGGAAAGACCTAGCACCAAATCCAATTTGCCATCTGATCTAACTTCTGGAGGCAGTCAAAATGAGCATTTGAATTCTTCCCTACCTTATTCCTGTGCTGAGATACAGGCTGCTCCAACCTGCTGTAAAATGCTTGATTTCGAGAGTGAGCGAAACTAATGAAAACATTGTTGGGGTAAAACCTAAAGGGAAAGACCTAGCACCAAATCCAATTTGCCATCTGATCTAACTTCTGGAGGCAGTCAAAATGAGCATTTGAATTCTTCCCTACCTTATTCCTGTGCTGAGATACAGGCTGCTCCAACCTGCTGTAAAATGCTTGATTTCGAGAGTGAGCGAAACTAATGAAAACATTGTTGGGGTAAAACCTAAAGGGAAAGACCTAGCACCAAATCCAATTTGCCATCTGATCTAACTTCTGGAGGCAGTCAAAATGAGCCTTAGAATTCTTCCCTACCTTATTCCTGTGCTGAGATACAGGCTGCTCCAACCTGCTGTAAAATGCTTGATTTCGAGAGTGAGCGAAACTAATGAAAACATTGTTGGGGTAAAACCTAAAGGGAAAGACCTAGCACCAAATCCAATTTGCCATCTGATCTAACTTCTGGAGGCAGTCAAAATGAGCCTTAGAATTCTTCCCTACCTTATTCCTGTGCTGAGATACAGGCTGCTCCAACCTGCTGTAAAATGCTTGATTTCGAGAGTGAGCGAAACTAATGAAAACATTGTTGGGGTAAAACCTAAAGGG
The DNA here is from genome assembly GCF_026170545.1 of Melanerpes formicivorus. Lineage (NCBI taxonomy): Eukaryota > Metazoa > Chordata > Aves > Piciformes > Picidae > Melanerpes > Melanerpes formicivorus. Next base: position 1,936 of record NW_027144667.1, on the reverse strand, counting down.
AAAGACCTAGCACCAAATCCAATTTGCCATCTGATCTAACTTCTGGAGGCAGTCAAAATGAGCCTTAGAATTCTTCCCTACCTTATTCCTGTGCTGAGATACAGGCTGCTCCAACCTGCTGTAAAATGCTTGATTTCGAGAGTGAGCGAAACTAATGAAAACATTGTTGGGGTAAAACCTAAAGGGAAAGACCTAGCACCAAATCCAATTTGCCATCTGATCTAACTTCTGGAGGCAGTCAAAATGAGCCTTAGAATTCTTCCCTACCTTATTCCTGTGCTGAGATACAGGCTGCTCCAACCTGCTGTAAAATGCTTGATTTCGAGAGTGAGCGAAACTAATGAAAACATTGTTGGGGTAAAACCTAAAGGGAAAGACCTAGCACCAAATCCAATTTGCCATCTGATCTAACTTCTGGAGGCAGTCAAAATGAGCCTTAGAATTCTTCCCTACCTTATTCCTGTGCTGAGATACAGGCTGCTCCAACCTGCTGTAAAATGCTTGATTTCGAGAGTGAGCGAAACTAATGAAAACATTGTTGGGGTAAAACCTAAAGGGAAAGACCTAGCACCAAATCCAATTTGCCATCTGATCTAACTTCTGGAGGCAGTCAAAATGAGCCTTAGAATTCTTCCCTACCTTATTCCTGTGCTGAGATACAGGCTGCTCCAACCTGCTGTAAAATGCTTGATTTCGAGAGTGAGCGAAACTAATGAAAACATTGTTGGGGTAAAACCTAAAGGGAAAGACCTAGCACCAAATCCAATTTGCCATCTGATCTAACTTCTGGAGGCAGTCAAAATGAGCCTTAGAATTCTTCCCTACCTTATTCCTGTGCTGAGATACAGGCTGCTCCAACCTGCTGTAAAATGCTTGATTTCGAGAGTGAGCGAAACTAATGAAAACATTGTTGGGGTAAAACCTAAAGGGAAAGACCTAGCACCAAATCCAATTTGCCATCTGATCTAACTTCTGGAGGCAGTCAAAATGAGCCTTAGAATTCTTCCCTACCTTATTCCTGTGCTGAGATACAGGCTGCTCCAACCTGCTGTAAAATGCTTGATTTCGAGAGTGAGCGAAACTAATGAAAACATTGTTGGGGTAAAACCTAAAGGGAAAGACCTAGCACCAAATCCAATTTGCCATCTGATCTAACTTCTGGAGGCAGTCAAAATGATCCTTAGAATTCTTCCCTACCTTATTCCTGTGCTGAGATACAGGCTACTCCAACCTGCTGTAAAATGCTTGATTTCGAGAGTGAGCGAAACTAATGAAAACATTGTTGGGGGTAAAACCTAAAGGGAAAGACCTAGCACCAAATCCAATTTGCCATCTGATCTAACTTCTGGAGGCAGTCAAAATGAGCATTTGAATTCTTCCCTACCTTATTCCTGTGCTGAGATACAGGCTGCTCCAACCTGCTGTAAAATGCTTGATTTCGAGAGTGAGCGAAACTAATGAAAACATTGTTGGGGTAAAACCTAAAGGGAAAGACCTAGCACCAAATCCAATTTGCCATCTGATCTAACTTCTGGAGGCAGTCAAAATGAGCCTTAGAATTCTTCCCTACCTTATTCCTGTGCTGAGATACAGGCTGCTCCAACCTGCTGTAAAATGCTTGATTTCGAGAGTGAGCGAAACTAATGAAAACATTGTTGGGGTAAAACCTAAAGGGAAAGACCTAGCACCAAATCCAATTTGCCATCTGATCTAACTTCTGGAGGCAGTCAAAATGATCCTTAGAATTCTTCCCTACCTTATTCCTGTGCTGAGATACAGGCTGCTCCAACCTGCTGTAAAATGCTTGATTTCGAGAGTGAGCGAAACTAATGAAAACATTGTTGGGGTAAAACCTAAAGGGAAAGACCTAGCACCAAATCCAATTTGCCATCTGATCTAACTTCTGGAGGCAGTCAAAATGAGCCTTAGAATTCTT